>NC_063181.1:24621085-24757867 GCF_023159225.1 Perognathus longimembris pacificus | reverse complement strand
TGCCTACCTGCTTCGTAAGTGCAGGTCCTAAATGAGCTTTTTTCTCTCTTCCCTCACCACAATCCAGATTCTTTTGGGGAGTTACCAGTACAATAACCATACCAGGAAGTACTGAATTTATTAAGCTACTGCTTTTCTTAATCTCAGTGGAGATATTTACTGATAAACAGCTACTTACGCAGCATGTTCATGTCGTTCCTAAATGAGCTTTTATCTCTCTCCCCTCACCATATATCTGATTCTTCTGAGGATTTCCCAGTACATTATCCTTTCTCCTGTGTAATTACCTTAACAAGCTCCAGCTGTTTTTATTCTCAGAAGGTTTACTCCCTGATATACAGGTGCCTACCCCCTTCGAAACTGCAGGTCCTAAATGAGCTTTTTTCTCTGTTCCCTCACCACAATCCAGATTCTTTTGGGGAGTTACCACTACAGTAACCATACCAGGAAGTACTTAATTTATTAAGCTACTGCTTTTCTTAATCTCAGTGGAGATATTTACTGATAAACAGCTACCTTCGCAGCATGTTCATGTCGTTCTAAATGAGCTTTTATCTCTCTCCCCTCACCACAAATCAGATTCTTCTGAGGAGTTCCCAGTACATTATCCTTTCCCCTGTGTAATTACCTTAACAAGCTCCAGCTGTTTTTATTCTCAGAAGGTTTACTCCCTGATATACAACTGCCTACCCCCTTCGTAAGTGCAGGTCCTAAATGAGCTTTATTCTCTGTTCCCTCACCACAATCCAGATTCTGTTGGGGAGTTACCAGTACAGTAACCATACCAGGAAGTACTTAATTTATTAAGCTACTGCTTTTCTTAATCTCAGTGGAGATATTTACTGATAAACAGCTACCTAAGTAGCATGTTCATGTAGTTCCTAAATGAGCTTTTATCTCTCTCCCCTCACCACAAATCAGATTCTTGTGAGGAGTTCCCAGTACATTATCCTTTCCCCTGTGTAATTACCTTAACAAGCTCCAGCTGTTTTTATTCTCAGAAGGTTTACTCCCTGATATACAGCTGCCTACCCCATTCGTAAGTGCATGTCCTAAATGAGCTTTTTTCTCTGTTCCCTCACCACAATCCAGATTCTTTTGGGGAATTAATAGTACAGTAAACATACCAGGCAGTACTTAATTTATTAAGCTACTGCTTTTCTTAATCTCAGTGGAGATATTTACTGATAAACATCTACGTATGAAGCATGTTCATGTCGTTCCTAAATGAGCTTTTATCTCTCTCCCCTCACCACGAATCAGATTCTACTAAGGAGTTCCCATTACTTCACCTTTTCCCCTGTTTAATTACCTTAACAAGCTCCAGCTGTTTTTATTCTCAGAAGGTTTACTCCCTGATATACAGCTGCCTAACCCCTTCGTAAGTGCAGGTCCTAAATGAGCTTTTTTCTCTGTTCCCTCACCATAATCCAGATTCTTTTGGGGTGTTACCAGTACAGTAACCATACCAGGTAGTACTTAATTTATTAAGCTGCTGCTTTTCTTAATCTCAGGGGAGATATTTTCTGATAAACAGCTACATATGCAACAAGTTCATGTCGTTCCAAATGAGCTTTAATCTCTCTCCCCTCACCACAAATCAGATTCTTCTGAGGAGTTCCCAGTACATTATCCTTTCCCCTGTGTAATTACCTTAACAAGCTCCAGCTGCTTTTATTCTCAGACGTTTTACTCCCTGATATGCAGCTGCCTACCCATGTGTAGGTCCTAAATGAACTTTTTCTCTGTTCCCTCAACACAATCCAGATTCTTTTGGAGAGTTACCAGTACAGTAACCATACCAGGAAGTACTTAATTTATTAAGCTGCTGCTTTTCTTAATCTCAGAGGAGATATTTTCTGATAAACAGCTACATATGCAGCAAGTTCATGTCGTTCCTAAATGAGCTTTAATCTCTCTCCCCTCACCACAAATCAGATTCTTCTGAGGAGTTCCCAGTACATTATCCTTTCCCCTGTGTAATTACCTTAACAAGCTCCAGCTGCTTTTATTCTCAGACGTTTTACTCCCTGATATGCAGCTGCCTACCCCCTTCGTATGTGTAGGTCCTAAATGAACTTTTTCTCTGTTCCCTCACCACAATCCAGATTCTTTTGGGGAGTTACCAGTACAGTAACCATACCAGGAAGTACTTAATTTATTAAGCTACTGCTTTTCTTAATCTCAGTGGAGATATTTACTGATAAACAGCTACGTATGCAGCATGTTCATGTCGTTCCTAAATGAGCTTTTATCTCTCTCCCCTCACCACAAATCAGATTCTTCTGAGGAGTTCCCAGTACTTCATCTTTTCCCCAGTTGAATTACCTTAACAAGCTCCAGCTGTTTTTATTCTCAGGAGGTTTACTCCCTGATATACAGCTGCCTACCCCTTCGTAAGTACAGGTCCTAAATGAGCTTTTTTCTCTGTTCCTTCACCACAATCCAGATTCTTTTGGGGAGTTACCAGTACAGTAACCATACCAGGAAGTACTTAATTTATTAAGCTACTGCTTTTCTTAATGTCAGTGTAGATATTTACTGATAAACAGCTACGTACGCAGAATGTTCATGTCGTTCCTAAATGAGCTTTTATCTCTCTCCCCTCACCTCAAATCAGATTCTTCTGAGGAGTTCCCAGTACATTATCCTTTCCCCTGTGTAATTACCTTAACAAGCTTCAGCTGTTTTTATTATCAGAAGGTTTACTCCCTGATATACAGCTGCCTACCCCCTTCGTAAGTGCAGATATTAATAAGCTTTTTTCTCTGTTCCCTCACCACAATCCAGATTCTTTTGGGGAGTTACCAGTACAGTAACCATACCAGGTAGTACTTAATTTATTAAGCTACTGCTTTTCTTAATCTCAGTGGAGATATTTTACTGATAAACAGCTACCTACGCAGTATGTTCATGTCGTTCCTAAATGAGCTTTTATCTCTCTCCCCTCCCCACAAATCAGATTCTTCTGAGGAGGTCCCAGTACATTATCCTTTCCCCTGTGTAATTACCTTAACAAGCTCCAGCTGTTTTTATTCTCATAAGGTTTACTCCCTGATAAACAGCTGCCTACCCCCTTCGTAAGTGCAGGTCCTAAATGAGCTTTTTTCTCTCTTCCCTCACCACAATCCAGATTCTTTTGGGGAGTTACCAGTACAGTAACCATAACAGGAAGTACTTAATTTATTAAGCTACTGCTTTTCTTAATCTCAGTGGAGATATTTACTGATAAACAGCTACCTAGGCAGCATGTTCATGTCGTTCTTAATGACCTTTTATCTCTCTCCCCTCACCACAAATCAGATTCTTCTGAGGAGTTCCCAGTACATTATGCTTTCCCTTGTGTAATTACCGTAACAAGCTCCAGCTGTTTTTATTCTCAGAAGGTTTACTCCCTGATATAAAGCTGCCTACCCCCTTCGTAAGTATAGGCCCTAAATGAGCTTTTTTCTCTGTTCCCTCACCACAATCCAGATTCTTTTGGGGAGTTACCAGTAGAGTAACCATACCAGGTAGTACTTAATTTATTAAGCTACTGCTTTTCTTAATCTCAGTGGAGATATTTACTGATAAACAGCTACATACGCAGCTTGTTCATGTCGTTCCTAAATGAGCTTTTATCTCTCTCCCCTCACCACAAATCAGATTCTTCTGAGGAGTTCCCAGTACATTATGCTTTCCCCTGTGTAATTACCGTAACAAGCTCCAGCTGTTTTTATTCTCAGAAGCGATACTCCCTGATATACAGCTGCCTACCCCCTTCGTAAGTGCAGGTCCTAAATGAGCTTTTTTCTCTGTTCCCTCACCACAATCCAGAATATTTTGGGGAGTTACCAGTACAGTAACCATACCAGGAAGTACTTAAATTATTAAGCTTCTGATTTCTTAATCTCAGTGGAGATATTTACTGATAAACAGCTACCTACGCAGCATGTTCATGTCGTTCCTAAATGAGCCTTAATCTCTCTGCCCTCACCACAAATCAGATTCTTCTGAGGAGTTCCCAGTACATTATCCTTTGCCCTGTGTAATTACCTTAACAAGCTCCAGCTGTTTTTATTCTCAGAAGGTTTACTCCCTGATATACAGCTGCCTACCCCCTTCGTAAGTGCAGGTCCTAAATGAGCTTTTTTCTCTGTTCCCTCACTACAATCCAGATTCTTTTGGGGAGTTACCAGTACAGTAACCATACCAGGAAGTACTTAATTTATTAAGCTACTGCTTTTCTTAATCGCAGTGGAGATATTTACTGATAAAAAGGTACCTACGCAGCATGTTCATGTCGTTCCTAAATGAGCTTTTATCTCTCTCCCCTCACCACAAATCAGATTCTTCTGAGGAGTTCCCAGTACATTATCCTTTCCCCTGTGTAATTACCTTAACAAGCTCCAGCTGTTTTTATTCTCAGAAGGTTTACTCCCTGATATACAGCTGCCTACCTGCTTCGTAAGTGCAGGTCCTAAATGAGCTTTATTCTCTCTTCCCTCACCACAATCCAGATTCTTTTGGGGAGTTACCAGTACAATAACCATACCAGGAAGTACTGAATTTATTAAGCTACTGCTTTTCTTAATCTCAGTGGAGATATTTACTGATAAACAGCTACTTACGCAGCATGTTCATGTCGTTCCTAAATGAGCTTTTATCTCTCTCCCCTCACCATATATCTGATTCTTCTGAGGATTTCCCAGTACATTATCCTTTCTCCTGTGTAATTACCTTAACAAGCTCCAGCTGTTTTTTATTCTCAGAAGGTTTACTCCCTGATATACAGGTGCCTACCCCTTCGAAACTGCAGGGTCCTAAATGAGCTTTTTTCTCTGTTCCCTCACCACAATCCAGATTCTTTTGGGGAGTTACCACTACAGTAACCATACCAGGAAGTACTTAATTTATTAAGCTACTGCTTTTCTTAATCTCAGTGGAGATATTTACTGATAAACAGCTACCTTCGCAGCATGTTCATGTCGTTCTAAATGAGCTTTTATCTCTCTCCCCTCACCACAAATCAGATTCTTCTGAGGAGTTCCCAGTACATTATCCTTTCCCCTGTGTAATTACCTTAACAAGCTCCAGCTGTTTTTATTCTCAGAAGGTTTACTCCCTGATATACAACTGCCTACCCCCTTCGTAAGTGCAGGTCCTAAATGAGCTTTATTCTCTGTTCCCTCACCACAATCCAGATTCTGTTGGGGAGTTACCAGTACAGTAACCATACCAGGAAGTACTTAATTTATTAAGCTACTGCTTTTCTTAATCTCAGTGGAGATATTTACTGATAAACAGCTACCTAAGTAGCATGTTCATG
This sequence comes from Perognathus longimembris pacificus, assembly GCF_023159225.1. Taxonomy (NCBI): domain Eukaryota; kingdom Metazoa; phylum Chordata; class Mammalia; order Rodentia; family Heteromyidae; genus Perognathus; species Perognathus longimembris. Next base: position 24,752,559 of record NC_063181.1, on the reverse strand, counting down.
TAGTTCCTAAATGAGCTTTTATCTCTCTCCCCTCACCACAAATCAGATTCTTGTGAGGAGTTCCCAGTACATTATCCTTTCCCCTGTGTAATTACCTTAACAAGCTCCAGCTGTTTTTATTCTCAGAAGGTTTACTCCCTGATATACAGCTGCCTACCCCATTCGTAAGTGCATGTCCTAAATGAGCTTTTTTCTCTGTTCCCTCACCACAATCCAGATTCTTTTGGGGAATTAATAGTACAGTAAACATACCAGGCAGTACTTAATTTATTAAGCTACTGCTTTTCTAATCTCAGTGGAGATATTTACTGATAAACATCTACGTATGAAGCATGTTCATGTCGTTCCTAAATGAGCTTTTATCTCTCTCCCCTCACCACGAATCAGATTCTACTAAGGAGTTCCCATTACTTCACCTTTTCCCCTGTTTAATTACCTTAACAAGCTCCAGCTGTTTTTATTCTCAGAAGGTTTACTCCCTGATATACAGCTTGCCTAACCCCTTCGTAAGTGCAGGGTCCTAAATGAGCTTTTTTCTCTGTTCCCTCACCATAATCCAGATTCTTTTGGGGTGTTACCAGTACAGTAACCATACCAGGTAGTACTTAATTTATTAAGCTGCTGCTTTTCTTAATCTCAGGGGAGATATTTTCTGATAAACAGCTACATATGCAACAAGTTCATGTCGTTCCAATGAGCTTTAATCTCTCTCCCCTCACCACAAATCAGATTCTTCTGAGGAGTTCCCAGTACATTATCCTTTCCCCTGTGTAATTACCTTAACAAGCTCCAGCTGCTTTTATTCTCAGACGTTTTACTCCCTGATATGCAGCTGCCTACCCCCTTCGTATGTGTAGGTCCTAAATGAACTTTTTCTCTGTTCCCTCAACACAATCCAGATTCTTTTGGAGAGTTACCAGTACAGTAACCATACCAGGAAGTACTTAATTTATTAAGCTGCTGCTTTTCTTAATCTCAGAGGAGATATTTTCTGATAAACAGCTACATATGCAGCAAGTTCATGTCGTTCCTAAATGAGCTTTAATCTCTCTCCCCTCACCACAAATCAGATTCTTCTGAGGAGTTCCCAGTACATTATCCTTTCCCCTGTGTAATTACCTTAACAAGCTCCAGCTGCTTTTATTCTCAGACGTTTTACTCCCTGATATGCAGCTGCCTACCCCCTTCGTATGTGTAGGTCCTAAATGAACTTTTTCTCTGTTCCCTCACCACAATCCAGATTCTTTTGGGGAGTTACCAGTACAGTAACCATACCAGGAAGTACTTAATTTATTAAGCTACTGCTTTTCTTAATCTCAGTGGAGATATTTACTGATAAACAGCTACGTATGCAGCATGTTCATGTCGTTCCTAAATGAGCTTTTATCTCTCTCCCCTCACCACAAATCAGATTCTTCTGAGGAGTTCCCAGTACTTCATCTTTTCCCCAGTTGAATTACCTTAACAAGCTCCAGCTGTTTTTATTCTCAGGAGGTTTACTCCCTGATATACAGCTGCCTACCCCCTTCGTAAGTACAGGTCCTAAATGAGCTTTTTTCTCTGTTCCCTCACCACAATCCAGATTCTTTTGGGGAGTTACCAGTACAGTAACCATACCAGGAAGTACTTAATTTATTAAGCTACTGCTTTTCTTAATGTCAGTGTAGATATTTACTGATAAACAGCTACGTACGCAGAATGTTCATGTCGTTCCTAAATGAGCTTTTATCTCTCTCCCCTCACCTCAAATCAGATTCTTCTGAGGAGTTCCCAGTACATTATCCTTTCCCCTGTGTAATTACCTTAACAAGCTTCAGCTGTTTTTATTATCAGAAGGTTTACTCCCTGATATACAGCTGCCTACCCCCTTCGTAAGTGCAGATATTAATAAGCTTTTTTCTCTGTTCCCTCACCACAATCCAGATTCTTTTGGGGAGTTACCAGTACAGTAACCATACCAGGTAGTACTTAATTTATTAAGCTACTGCTTTTCTTAATCTCAGTGGAGATATTTACTGATAAACAGCTACCTACGCAGTATGTTCATGTCGTTCCTAAATGAGCTTTTATCTCTCTCCCCTCCCCACAAATCAGATTCTTCTGAGGAGGTCCCAGTACATTATCCTTTCCCCTGTGTAATTACCTTAACAAGCTCCAGCTGTTTTTATTCTCATAAGGTTTACTCCCTGATAAACAGCTGCCTACCCCCTTCGTAAGTGCAGGTCCTAAATGAGCTTTTTTCTCTCTTCCCTCACCACAATCCAGATTCTTTTGGGGAGTTACCAGTACAGTAACCATAACAGGAAGTACTTAATTTATTAAGCTACTGCTTTTCTTAATCTCAGTGGAGATATTTACTGATAAACAGCTACCTAGGCAGCATGTTCATGTCGTTCTTAATGACCTTTTATCTCTCTCCCCTCACCACAAATCAGATTCTTCTGAGGAGTTCCCAGTACATTATGCTTTCCCTTGTGTAATTACCGTAACAAGCTCCAGCTGTTTTTATTCTCAGAAGGTTTACTCCCTGATATAAAGCTGCCTACCCCCTTCGTAAGTATAGGCCCTAAATGAGCTTTTTTCTCTGTTCCCTCACCACAATCCAGATTCTTTTGGGGAGTTACCAGTAGAGTAACCATACCAGGTAGTACTTAATTTATTAAGCTACTGCTTTTCTTAATCTCAGTGGAGATATTTACTGATAAACAGCTACATACGCAGCTTGTTCATGTCGTTCCTAAATGAGCTTTTATCTCTCTCCCCTCACCACAAATCAGATTCTTCTGAGGAGTTCCCAGTACATTATGCTTTCCCCTGTGTAATTACCGTAACAAGCTCCAGCTGTTTTTATTCTCAGAAGCGATACTCCCTGATATACAGCTGCCTACCCCCTTCGTAAGTGCAGGTCCTAAATGAGCTTTTTTCTCTGTTCCCTCACCACAATCCAGAATATTTTGGGGAGTTACCAGTACAGTAACCATACCAGGAAGTACTTAAATTATTAAGCTTCTGATTTCTTAATCTCAGTGGAGATATTTACTGATAAACAGCTACCTACGCAGCATGTTAATGTCGTTCCTAAATGAGCTTTTATCTCTCTCCCCTCACCACAAATCAGATTCTTCTGAGGATTTCCCAGTACATTATCCTTTCCCCTGTGTAATTACCTTAACAAGCTCCAGCTGTTTTTATTCTCAGAAGGTTTACTCCCTGATATACAGCTGCCTACCCCTTCGTAATTGCAGGTCCTAAATGAGCTTTTTTCTCTGTTGCCTCAATACAATCCAGATTCTTTTGCTGAGTTACCAGTAGACTAACCATACCAGGAAGTACTTAATTTATTAAGCTACTGCTTTTCTTAATCTCAGTGGAGATATTTACGGATAAACAGCTACGAACGCAGCTTGTTCATGTCGTTCCTAAATGAGCTTTTATCTCTCTCCCCTCACCACAAATCAGATTCTTCTGAGGAGTTCCCAGTACTTTATCCTTTCCCCTGTGTAATTACCTTAACAAGCTCCAGCTATTTTTATTCTCAGAAGCGATACTCCCTGATATACAGCTGCCTACCCCCTTTGTAAGTGCAGGTCCTAAATGAGCTTTTTTCTCTGTTCCCTCACCACAATCCAGATTCTATTGGGGAGTTACCAGTACAGTAACCATACCAGGAAGTACTTAATTTATTAAGCTACTGCTTTTCTTAATCTCAGTGGAGATATTTACTGATAAACAGCTACCTACGCAGCATGTTCATGTCGTTCCTAAATGAGCTTTTATCTCACTCCCCTCACCACAATGCAGATTCTTTTGGGGAGTTACCAGTACAGTATCCATACCAGGAAGTACTTAATTTATTAAGCTAATGATTTTCTTAATCTCAGTGGAGATATTTACTGATAAACAGCTACATATGCAGCACGTTCATGTCGTTCCTAAATGAGCTTTTATCTCTCTCCCCTCACCACAAATCAGATTCTTCTGAGGAGTTCCGAGTACATTATCCTTTCCCCTGTGTAATTACCTTAACAAGCTCCAGCTGTTTTTATTCTCAGAAGAGACTCCCTGATATACAGCTGCCTACCCCCTTCGTAAGTGCAGGTCCTAAATGAGCTATTTTCTCTGTTCCCTCACCACAATCCAGATTCTATTGGGGATTTACCAGTACAGTAACCATACCAGGTAGTACTTTATTTATTAAGCTACTGCTTTTCTTAATCTCAGTGGAGATATTTACTGATAAACAGCTACCTACGCAGCATGTTCATGTCGTTCCTAAATGAGCTTTTATCTCTCTCCCCTCACCACAAATCAGATTCTTCTGAGGAGTTCCCAGTACATTATCCTTTCCCCTGTGTAATTACTTTAACAAGCTCCAGCTGTTTTTATTCTCAGAATGTTTACTCCCTGATATACAGCTGCCTACCCCCTTCGTAAGTCCAGGTCCTAAATGAGCTTTTTTCTCTGTTCCCTCACCACAATCCAGATTCTTTTGGGAAGTTACCAGTACAGTAACCTTACCAGGAAGTACTTAAATTATTAAGCTACTGCTTTTCTTAATCTCAGTGGAGATATTTACTGATAAACAGCTACCTTCGCAGCATGTTCATGTCGTTCTAAATGAGCTTTTATCTCTCTCCCCTCACCACAAATCAGATTCTTCTGAGGAGTTCCCAGTACATTATCCTTTCCCCTGTGTAATTACCTTAACAAGCTCCAGCTGTTTTTATTCTCAGAAGGTTTACTCCCTGATATACAACTGCCTACCCCCTTCGTAAGTGCAGGTCCTAAATGAGCTTTATTCTCTGTTCCCTCACCACAATCCAGATTCTGTTGTGGAGTTACCAGTACAGTAACCATACCAGGAAGTACTTAATTTATTAAGCTACTGCTTTTCTTAATCTCAGTGGAGATATTTACTGATAAACAGCTACCTAAGTAGCATGTTCATGTAGTTCATAAATGAGCTTTTATCTCTCTCCCCTCACCACAAATCAGATTCTTGTGAGGAGTTCCCAGTACATTATCCTTTCCCCTGTGTAATTACCTTAACAAGTTCCAGCTGTTTTTATTCTCAGAAGGTTTACTCCCTGATATACAGCTGCCTACCACATTCGTAAGTGCATGTCCTAAATGAGCTTTTTTCTCTGTTCCCTCACCACAATCCAGATTCTTTTGGGGAATTAATAGTACAGTAAACATACCAGGCAGTACTTAATTTATTAAGCTACTGCTTTTCTTAATCTCAGTGGAGATATTTACTGATAAACATCTACGTATGAAGCATGTTCATGTCATTCCTAAATGAGCTTTTATCTCTCTCCCCTCACCACGAATCAGATTCTACTAAGGAGTTCCCATTACTTCACCTTTTCCCCTGTTTAATTACCTTAACAAGCTCCAGCTGTTTTTATTCTCAGAAGGTTTACTCCCTGATATACAGCTGCCTAACCCCTTCGTAAGTGCAGGTCCTAAATGAGCTTTTTTCTCTGTTCCCTCACCATAATCCAGATTCTTTTGGGGTGTTACCAGTACAGTAACCATACCAGGTAGTACTTAATTTATTAAGCTGCTGCTTTTCTTAATCTCAGGGGAGATATTTTCTGATAAACAGCTACATATGCAACAAGTTCATGTCGTTCCAAATGAGCTTTAATCTCTCTCCCCTCACCACAAATCAGATTCTTCTGAGGAGTTCCCAGTACATTATCCTTTCCCCTGTGTAATTACCTTAACAAGCTCCAGCTGCTTTTATTCTCAGACGTTTTACTCCCTGATATGCAGCTGCCTACCCCCTTCGTATGTGTAGGTCCTAAATGAACTTTTTCTCTGTTCCCTCAACACAATCCAGATTCTTTTGGAGAGTTACCAGTACAGTAACCATACCAGGAAGTACTTAATTTATTAAGCTGCTGCTTTTCTTAATCTCAGAGGAGATATTTTCTGATAAACAGCTACATATGCAGCAAGTTCATGTCGTTCCTAAATGAGCTTTAATCTCTCTCCCCTCACCACAAATCAGATTCTTCTGAGGAGTTCCCAGTACATTATCCTTTCCCCTGTGTAATTACCTTAACAAGCTCCAGCTGCTTTTATTCTCAGACGTTTTACTCCCTGATATGCAGCTGCCTACCCCCTTCGTATGTGTAGGTCCTAAATGAACTTTTTCTCTGTTCCCTCACCACAATCCAGATTCTTTTGGGGAGTTACCAGTACAGTAACCATACCAGGAAGTACTTAATTTATTAAGCTACTGCTTTTCTTAATCTCAGTGGAGATATTTACTGATAAACAGCTACGTATGCAGCATGTTCATGTCGTTCCTAAATGAGCTTTTATCTCTCTCCCCTCACCACAAATCAGATTCTTCTGAGGAGTTCCCAGTACTTCATCTTTTCCCCAGTTGAATTACCTTAACAAGCTCCAGCTGTTTTTATTCTCAGGAGGTTTACTCCCTGATATACAGCTGCCTACCCCCTTCGTAAGTACAGGTCCTAAATGAGCTTTTTTCTCTGTTCCCTCACCACAATCCAGATTCTTTTGGGGAGTTACCAGTACAGTAACCATACCAGGAAGTACTTAATTTATTAAGGTACTGCTTTTCTTAATCTCAGTGGAGATATTTACTGATAAACAGCTACCTACGCAGCATGTTCATGTCGTTCCTAAATCAGCTTTTATCTCTCTCCCCACACCACAAATCAGATTCTTCTGAGGAGTTCCCAGGACTTTATCCTTTCCCCTGTGTCATTACCTTAACAAGCTCCAGCTGTATTTATTCTCAGAAGGTTTTCTCCCTGATATACAGCTGCCTACCCGCTTCGTAAGTGCAGGTCCTAAATGAGCTTTTTTCTCTGTTCCCTCACCACAATCCAGATTCTTTTGGGGAGTTACCAGTACAGTAACCATACCAGGAAGTACTTAATTTATTAAGCTACTGCTTTTCTTAATGTCAGTGTAGATATTTACTGATAAACAGCTACGTACGCAGAATGTTCATGTCGTTCCTAAATGAGCTTTTATCTCTCTCCCCTCACCTCAAATCAGATTCTTCTGAGGAGTTCCCAGTACATTATCCTTTCCCCTGTGTAATTACCTTAACAAGCTTCAGCTGTTTTTAATATCAGAAGGTTTACTCCCTGATATACAGCTGCCTACCCCCTTCGTAAGTGCAGATATTAATAAGCTTTTTTCTCTGTTCCCTCACCACAATCCAGATTCTTTTGGGGAGTTACCAGTACAGTAACCATACCAGGTAGTACTTAATTTATTAAGCTACTGCTTTTCTTAATCTCAGTGGAGATATTTACTGATAAACAGCTACCTACGCAGTATGTTCATGTCGTTCCTAAATGAGCTTTTATCTCTCTCCCCTCACCACAAATCAGATTCTTCTGAGGAGGTCCCAGTACATTATCCTTTCCCCTGTGTAATTACCTTAACAAGCTCCAGCTGTTTTTATTCTCATAAGGTTTACTCCCTGATAAACAGCTGCCTACCCCCTTCGTAAGTGCAGGTCCTAAATGAGCTTTTTTCTCTCTTCCCTCACCACAATCCAGATTCTTTTGGGGAGTTACCAGTACAGTAACCATAACAGGAAGTACTTAATTTATTAAGCTACTGCTTTTCTTAATCTCAGTGGAGATATTTACTGATAAACAGCTACCTAGGCAGCATGTTCATGTCGTTCTTAATGACCTTTTATCTCTCTCCCCTCACCACAAATCAGATTCTTCTGAGGAGTTCCCAGTACATTATGCTTTCCCTTGTGTAATTACCGTAACAAGCTCCAGCTGTTTTTATTCTCAGAAGGTTTACTCCCTGATATAAAGCTGCCTACCCCCTTCGTAAGTATAGGCCCTAAATGAGCTTTTTTCTCTGTTCCCTCACCACAATCCAGATTCTTTTGGGCAGTTACCAGTAGAGTAACCATACCAGGTAGTACTTAATTTATTAAGCTACTGCTTTTCTTAATCTCAGTGGAGATATTTACTGATAAACAGCTACATACGCAGCTTGTTCATGTCGTTCCTAAATGAGCTTTTATCTCTCTCCCCTCACCACAAATCAGATTCTTCTGAGGAGTTCCCAGTACATTATGCTTTCCCCTGTGTAATTACCGTAACAAGCTCCAGCTGTTTTTATTCTCAGAAGCGATACTCCCTGATATACAGCTGCCTACCCCCTTCGTAAGTGCAGGTCCTAAATGAGCTTTTTTCTCTGTTCCCTCACCACAATCCAGAATATTTTGGGGAGTTACCAGTACAGTAACCATACCAGGAAGTACTTAAATTATTAAGCTTCTGATTTCTTAATCTCAGTGGAGATATTTACTGATAAACAGCTACCTACGCAGCATGTTAATGTCGTTCCTAAATGAGCTTTTATCTCTCTCCCCTCACCACAAATCAGATTCTTCTGAGGATTTCCCAGTACATTATCCTTTCCCCTGTGTAATTACCTTAACAAGCTCCAGCTGTTTTTATTCTCAGAAGGTTTACTCCCTGATATACAGCTGCCTACCCCTTCGTAATTGCAGGTCCTAAATGAGCTTTTTTCTCTGTTGCCTCAATACAATCCAGATTCTTTTGCTGAGTTACCAGTAGAGTAACCATACCAGGAAGTACTTAATTTATTAAGCTACTGCTTTTCTTAATCTCAGTGGAGATATTTACGGATAAACAGCTACGAACGCAGCTTGTTCATGTCGTTCCTAAATGAGCTTTTATCTCTCTCCCCTCACCACAAATCAGATTCTTCTGAGGAGTTCCCAGTACTTTATCCTTTCCCCTGTGTAATTACCTTAACAAGCTCCAGCTATTTTTATTCTCAGAAGCGATACTCCCTGATATACAGCTGCCTACCCCCTTTGTAAGTGCAGGTCCTAAATGAGCTTTTTTCTCTGTTCCCTCACCACAATCCAGATTCTATTGGGGAGTTACCAGTACAGTAACCATACCAGGAAGTACTTAATTTATTAAGCTACTGCTTTTCTTAATCTCAGTGGAGATATTTACTGATAAACAGCTACCTACGCAGCATGTTCATGTCGTTCCTAAATGAGCTTTTATCTCTCTCCCCTCACCACAATGCAGATTCTTTTGGGGAGTTACCAGTACAGTATCCATACCAGGAAGTACTTAATTTATTAAGCTAATGATTTTCTTAATCTCAGTGGAGATATTTACTGATAAACAGCTACATATGCAGCATGTTCATGTCGTTCCTAAATGAGCTTTTATCTCTCTCCCCTCACCACAAATCAGATTCTTCTGAGGAGTTCCGAGTACATTATCCTTTCCCCTGTGAAATTACCTTAACAAGCTCCAGCTGTTTTTATTCTCAGAAGCGATACTCCCTGATATACAGCTGCCTACCCCCTTCGTAAGTGCAGGTCCTAAATGAGTTTTTTCTCTGTTCACTCACCAAAATCCAGATTCTTTTGGGGAGATACCAGTACAGTAACCATACCAGGAAGTACTTAATTTATTAAGCTACTGCTTTTCTTAATCTCAGTGGAGATATTTACTGATAAACAGCTACCTACGCAGCATGTTCATGTCGTTCCTAAATGAGCTTTTATCTCTCTCATCTCACCACAAATCAGATTTTTCTGAGGAGTTCCCAGTACATTATCCGTTCCCCTGTGTAATTACCTTAACAAGCTCCAGCTGTTTTTATTCTCAGAAGGTTTACTCCCTGATATACAGCTGCCTACACCCTTCGTAAGTGCAGGTCCTAAATGAGCGTTTTTCTCTGTTCCCTCACCACAATCCAGATTCTTTTGGGGAGATACCAGTACAGTAACCATACCAGGAAGTACTTAATTTATTAAGCTACTGCTTTTCTTAATCTCAGTGGAGATATTTACTGATAAACAGCTACCTACGCTGCATGTTCATGTCGTTTCTAAATGAGCTTTTATCTCTCTCCCCTCACCACAAATCAGATTCTTCTGTGGAGTTCCCAGTACATTATCCTTTCCTCTGTGTAATTACTTTAACAAACTCCAGCTGTTTTTATTCTCAGAAGGTTTACTCCCTGATATACAGCTGCCTACCCTGTTCGTAAGTGCAGGTCCTAAATGAGCTTTGTTCTCTGTTCCCTCACCACAATCCAGATTCTTTTGGGGAGTTACCAGTACAGTAACCATACCAGGAAGTACTTAATTTATTAAGCTACTGCTTTTCTTAATCTCAGTGGAGATATTTACTGACAAATAGCTACCTACACAGCATGTTCATGTCGTTCCTAAATGAGCTTTTATCTCTCTTCCCTCATCACAAATCAGATTCTTCTGAGGAGTTCCCTGTACATTATCCTTTCCCCTGTGTAATTACCTTAACAAGCGCCAGCTGTTTTTATTCTCAGAAGGTTTAATCCCTGATACACAACTGCCTACCCCCTTCGTAAGTGCAGGTCCTAAATGAGCTTTTTTCTCTGTTCCCTCACCACAATCCAGATTCTTTTGGGGAGTTACCAGTACAGTAACCATACCAGGAAGTACTTAATTTATTAAGCTACTGCTTTTCTTAATCTCAGTGGAGATATTTACTGATAAACAGCTACCTACGCAGCATGTTCATGTCGTTCCTAAATGAGCTTTTATCTCTCTCCCCTCACCACAAATCAGATTCTTCTGAGGAGTTCCCAGTACATTATCCTTTCCCCTGTGTAATTACTTTAACAAGCTCCAGCTGTTTTTATTCTCAGAATGTTTACTCCCTGATATACAGCTGCCTACCCCCTTCGTAAGTCCAGGTCCTAAATGAGCTTTTTTCTCTGTTCCCTCACCACAATCCAGATTCTTTTGGGGAGATACCAGTACAGTAACCATACCAGGAAGTACTTAATTTATTAAGCTACTGCTTTTCTTAATCTCAGTGGAGATATTTACTGATAAACAGCTACCTACGCTGCATGTTCATGTCGTTTCTAAATGAGCTTTTATCTCTCTCCCCTCACCACAAATCAGATTCTTCTGTGGAGTTCCCAGTACATTATCCTTTCCTCTGTGTAATTACCTTAACAAACTCCAGCTGTTTTTATTCTCAGAAGGTTTACTCCCTGATATACAGCTGCCTACCCTGTTCGTAAGTGCAGGTCCTAAATGAGCTTTGTTCTCTGTTCCCTCACCACAATCCAGATTCTTTTGGGGAGTTACCAGTACAGTAACCATACCAGGAAGTACTTAATTTATTAAGCTACTGCTTTTCTTAATCTCAGTGGAGATATTTACTGACAAATAGCTACCTACGCAGCATGTTCATGTCGTTCCTAAATGAGCTTTTATCTTTCTCCCCTCACCACAAATCAGATTCTTCTGAGGAGTTCCCAGTACATTATCCTTTCCCCTGTGTAATTACTTTAACAAGCTCCAGCTGTTTTTATTCTCAGAATGTTTACTCCCTGATATACAGCTGCCTACCCCCTTCGTAAGTCCAGGTCCTAAATGAGCTTTTTTCTCTGTTCCCTCACCACAATCCAGATTCTTTTGGGAAGTTACCAGTACAGTAACCTTACCAGGAAGTACTTAAATTATTAAGCTACTGCTTTTCTTAATCTCAGTGGAGATATTTACTGATAAACAGCTACATACGCAGCTTGTTCATGTCGTTCCTAAATGAGCTTTTATCTCTCTCCCCTCACCACAAATCAGATTCTTCTGAGGAGTTCCCAGTACATTATGCTTTCCCCTGTGTAATTACCGTAACAAGCTCCAGCTGTTTTTATTCTCAGAAGCGATACTCCCTGATATACAGCTGCCTACCCCCTTCGTAAGTGCAGGTCCTAAATGAGCTTTTTTCTCTGTTCCCTCACCACAATCCAGAATATTTTGGGGAGTTACCAGTACAGTAACCATACCAGGAAGTACTTAAATTATTAAGCTTCTGATTTCTTAATCTCAGTGGAGATATTTACTGATAAACAGCTACCTACGCAGCATGTTAATGTCGTTCCTAAATGAGCTTTTATCTCTCTCCCCTCACCACAAATCAGATTCTTCTGAGGATTTCCCAGTACATTATCCTTTCCCCTGTGTAATTACCTTAACAAGCTCCAGCTGTTTTTATTCTCAGAAGGTTTACTCCCTGATATACAGCTGCCTACCCCTTCGTAATTGCAGGTCCTAAATGAGCTTTTTTCTCTGTTGCCTCAATACAATCCAGATTCTTTTGCTGAGTTACCAGTAGAGTAACCATACCAGGAAGTACTTAATTTATTAAGCTACTGCTTTTCTTAATCTCAGTGGAGATATTTACGGATAAACAGCTACGAACGCAGCTTGTTCATGTCGTTCCTAAATGAGCTTTTATCTCTCTCCCCTCACCACAAATCAGATTCTTCTGAGGAGTTCCCAGTACTTTATCCTTTCCCCTGTGTAATTACCTTAACAAGCTCCAGCTATTTTTATTCTCAGAAGCGATACTCCCTGATATACAGCTGCCTACCCCCTTTGTAAGTGCAGGTCCTAAATGAGCTTTTTTCTCTGTTCCCTCACCACAATCCAGATTCTATTGGGGAGTTACCAGTACAGTAACCATACCAGGAAGTACTTAATTTATTAAGCTACTGCTTTTCTTAATCTCAGTGGAGATATTTACTGATAAACAGCTACCTACGCAGCATGTTCATGTCGTTCCTAAATGAGCTTTTATCTCTCTCCCCTCACCACAAATCAGATTCTTCTGAGGAGTTCCCAGTACATTATCCTTTCCCCTGTGTAATTACTTTAACAAGCTCCAGCTGTTTTTATTCTCAGAATGTTTACTCCCTGATATACAGCTGCCTACCCCCTTCGTAAGTCCAGGTCCTAAATGAGCTTTTTTCTCTGTTCCCTCACCACAATCCAGATTCTTTTGGGAAGTTACCAGTACAGTAACCTTACCAGGAAGTACTTAAATTATTAAGCTACTGCTTTTCTTAATCTCAGTGGAGATATTTACTGATAAACAGCTAACTATGCAGCATGTTCATGTCGTTCCTAAATGAGCTTTTATCTCTCTCCCCTCACCACAAATCAGATTCTTCTGAGGTGGTCCCAGTACATTTTCCTTTCCCCTGTGTAATTACCTTAACAAGCTCCAGCTGTTTTTATTCTCAGAAGGTTTACTCCCTGATATACAGCTGCCTACCACTTCGTAAGTGCAGGTCCTAAATGAGCTTTTTTCTCTGTTCCCTCACCATAATCCAGATTCTTTTGGGCAGTTACCAGTACAGTAACCATACCAGGAAGTACTTAATTTATTAACCTACTGCTTTTCTTAATCTTAGTGGAGATATTTACTGATAAACAGCTACCTAAGCAGCATGGTCATGTCGTTCCTAAATGTGCTCTTATCTCTCTTGCCTCACCACAAATCAGATTCTTCTGAGGAGTTCCCAGTACATTATCCTTTCCCCTGTGTAATTACCTTAACAAGCTCCAGCTGTTTTTATTCTCAGAAGGTTTACTCCCTGATATACAGCTGCCTACCCCCTTCGTAAGTGCAGGTCCTAAATGAGTTTTTTCTCTGTTCACTCACCAAAATCCAGATTCTTTTGGGGAGATACCAGTACAGTAACCATACCAGGAATTACTTAATTTATTAAGCTACTGCTTTTCTTAATCTCAGTGGAGATATTTACTGATAAACAGCTACCTACGCAGCATGTTCATGTCGTTCCTAAATGAGCTTTTATCTCTCTCATCTCACCACAAATCAGATTTTTCTGAGGAGTTCCCAGTACATTATCCGTTCCCCTGTGTAATTACCTTAACAAGCTCCAGCTGTTTTTATTCTCAGAAGGTTTACTCCCTGATATACAGCTGCCTACACCCTTCGTAAGTGCAGGTCCTAAATGAGCGTTTTTCTCTCTTCCCTCACCACAATCCAGATTCTTTTGGGGAGTTACCAGTACAGTAACCATACCAGGAAGTACTTAATTTATTAAGCTACTGCTTTTCTTAATCTCAGTGGAGATATTTACTGATAAACAGCTACCTACGCTGCATGTTCATGTCGTTTCTAAATGAGCTTTTATCTCTCTCCCCTCACCACAAATCAGATTCTTCTGTGGAGTTCCCAGTACATTATCCTTTCCTCTGTGTAATTACCTTAACAAACTCCAGCTGTTTTTATTCTCAGAAGGTTTACTCCCTGATATACAGCTGCCTACCCTGTTCGTAAGTGCAGGTCCTAAATGAGCTTTGTTCTCTGTTCCCTCACCACAATCCAGATTCTTTTGGGGAGTTACCAGTACAGTAACCATACCAGGAAGTACTTAATTTATTAAGCTACTGCTTTTCTTAATCTCAGTGGAGATATTTACTGACAAATAGCTACCTACACAGCATGTTCATGTCGTTCCTAAATGAGCTTTTATCTCTCTTCCCTCATCACAAATCAGATTCTTCTGAGGAGTTCCCTGTACATTATCCTTTCCCCTGTGTAATTACCTTAACAAGCGCCAGCTGTTTTTATTCTCAGAAGGTTTAATCCCTGATACACAACTGCCTACCCCCTTCGTAAGTGCAGGTCCTAAATGAGCTTTTTTCTCTGTTCCCTCACCACAATCCAGATTCTTTTGGGGAGTTACCAGTACAGTAACCATACCAGGAAGTGTTGGAGAATTAAGGTCTCCAACCAGTGGAAAAATTTAGCCCTGGCATGGTTACTCTGATACCTCATTAGCACACTAATAGGCCCTTGGGAACACATTCCCAGTAAGGAGTTTCTGGTGTTTGTGGGCCAAAGGAAGCCACCAGTTGTTGTGAGAATCTCCTTTTTCCCCCTACTTAGCAAGTCTCCCTGAGGAGACTTGCTAGACCAGCTGCCTTTAGTGTTAGATACTCTCTGTAAACAGGAAAGTCTCCTCACTAGATTCTCACTGTAAACAGGAAAGTCTCCTCACTGTTATTTCACAAGTATTTGGAGAAGTCAAGATTGATGTTATCTAGCCTTAAGGAGATAGTAGCTAGGAGATAATTATAGTTCTACCTCGGTTGTATACAGTTCCTTGTTTTGATATCAATAATCTTTGTAGTCACTACCTACTGTAATTAGAAAGGCATTTGTATCAAGTTCCTGCCCTCACAGTAGGAAATTTCCTCCACTTCTGTATTTGAGACAAACGTCATGCTGTATTGATCTTTTACCCTGTAATTGTAAAATTGGTTTCTAACCCTATATAAACCCTGGCCCTCTTGGAATAAAGTATGCATTGGTTCACTCGCCTTGCATCCCCCGTGTCCTGATTTCGACTGCAGTTACCCAGGTTCAACATCTGGCGTCCGGACCCAGGGACCTGACAATTGATCCACAGGAGATTGCGGAACTGCCGAGCTCTCGAGTGAGGTGAGAGATATTTTTAATTCACAGGAGACAAGGGATCTGTGTGTAATTCACAGGAGACAAGGGATCTGTGTGGTGAGCTCCTATTCTTAAAAAATTATGGGGTTATGGGACAAGCTAAACCAACTCCATTTTCTAATTTTATCCACCATGTATTGAAACGGGACGGAGCTATGGTCTCGTGTTCACAAAGAGATGAGTGTGCACAGGTAGTGGAGTATAATCTATGGTTCCCAGAGGGAGATACTTTAGATTTAGAAGTCTGGGAACGAGTAGAGAATAATATGGAAAATGAATATCGGTGTGGAGACAAGGTTCCAGTTACATTTTGGTCTGTTTGGGCATTAATACATACAGCCGTGAGCATGATGTCTCCTGATGCTATCATAACATCAGCTGCTGAGCCAGAGGCTGACGTGGAAAAAGCTATGAAGGCTTATAATTTGTCCGGGGAGGTAAAAACTCAAATTGGGCAGGAGCTAAAAGACATGGCAACACCTGAACTATCTCCTGTCAGTTTTGTTAAAGAAAAATTAACATCAAATAAGCCTTCAGCCTCTACCTATGCTCCTTCAGAGAATGATGATAATTTAGGCAGCTCAGCAGTGCAGTCAAAGTGCTACAGATGCTCTTTCGATCTGCCAGGGGCAGTCAGGAAGGTGAAAGTAAAGAACAAATAATTGCGGCCGCGGAGCCCACTTTTACTTTAATCTAAGTCCTATGGTTCTGCCTCTCTCTCTTGCTATCAAACTTTTCCTGTCATTGAACCCCCTCCAACTAGAGGTGTGGCACAGCCCCGTCATTATCAAGATATTGACCAGATTCACTCAATTTAGGACAGCTGTAATACAGGGCCGTCTCATGGCTCCCTTCCAGTGAAGGAGGCTTCCCCATCATCTTTTCTTTACAACCAGGCACTAGCAGGGGAGCTGACACTCCCTGTTTTAGTCCATCAGCCTGGAATTGGGGAAGGACTAGTGATTTTTCTTTTACTTCTTAAGAGAATTTTTACTGCAATTGCACTTTTAATTTGGCCTGCGCTGCATGTTTCATGTGTCTTTGTCCTTGTTTGATTAGTTGTGTTTCGTGTGGAGTGCTAAATTGGGAAAGAAGTCCTCTGGTGGGCGGCCTCGGCAGGTTGATTGCCAGGGGATGGAAATCTCCACTGGGGAGGATCCCCCTGAGAATTTTCAGGGCCCTATGGACTTTCCATCACTCTGGCTGGCAGCTTGTGGACGCTGGACATGCCATCCAAGGCGTAAAAGCCTCTGTTTCTATGTTCTGTTTTGTCTTGACTAGTTTTGTCTTTGAGATTGGCACCAGTTTTAAACATAAACTTTTGTTTCCCTTATTTCTGTTGTCCATTTACATGTTTATGGGCAAAACATTTACTAGGTACTGTGTCTCCTTCTGCAAGAAGGCAGAAAAAGTGCAGGCTGCTAAGAGCTGAGTTCAAACAGCCGGCTAGGCTAATCTTAGCCTGAGAGTAAACACTAAGAGTCAAGTGCTAGGTGGACTCAGTAATACTCCAGGGGACCCCAACCCAGTTATCTTCAGTGTTTAGCATGCTAAGATACTTTGCTAAAACTAATAGGCCCTAGCAAATAAGACTAAACGATGCTAAAATCATTCATTAAAGGTTTTGTTTTAAGTTTTGGTCATTACAAGAATAAGATTGGAAAATATACCTTTTGCCACTAAAAAATGTATGGCTGATAGTTGTTTGGACTGTTTTTAAGTTCTGTTTACATTAATACCTACATATGTGAATGTATGTATGTGTGTGTGCGCGCGCACAAATGTATGTGGGTGTGAATGTGTTCAAGATTAAAAATGTATGATGTAAAAATAGGTTAGTTTAACTTTAAACTTCAAAAGATCATCGAATTTGGGCATTACCAAGAGCTTTAAAGGATTATTTATTTTGAAAGGAACTATTGTTAAAAATTCTTTAATTCATGGTTAAAAATAAATAAATAAATAAATAAATAAATAAATAAATAAGAACTTAGCATGGGCCCTTGAACCTATCCTCAGTAGTGAGGGGTAAACTGACAAAAGTGCAGTTTAGCCGATCCACGTGATGGGACAGCCGTAGGGTGGCGTCCATTCATAGTGGGAGAGGGCAAGCTGGCCCCAAGACAGTTCATCAAGCTCTAAGGAGTAGGATGGAGATAGGCCCATTCTATAGGACAGGCCAATGGAGGCCTTTCTTTTATTTCTTTTGTTTTCAGGTATAAACATTGGAAACCTCAGGGTAAAATGTATGATTTGACTGATACTTCTAAAACTGCCCCTTAGGATGGATTAAAATTGGAATATCTTAAAGGAGAGTTAAAAGTTTATTTACCTGATATAACTCGATTCCTGTACAGGTTTGCAATTTGGATGTATTAAAAAGGCAAATATGCTAACTCTGAAATCTCATGGTTATAATTCTGGGGCACACTGCTAAGTGTACTCTTGTTACAATTGTTTTGGGTATCACTTTAATGAATCAGGTACTAAATTTTTTAAGTGTAAACTGTACTGTAACAGTAAGATTAACTATCTTAAGTCACATATAATCAGGTAAATATTTTAAAGTATATAAACTAATGGGGGATAGAAGTACACAACTTTCATTAACTCTCTGTAGATAGGAAAATGGCTCTTTTAAAGCAGACAACCAGGAGGCAATGTGCCCCCTGGGCTTCAGTTTTTCTATGCAAATACAGGCTGAGGTAAAGGTGTGAAAGCCTCTACTTTAAAAGGTTTTAGAATGCCTTTCTAGATAAGAAATTTGGAAGTGAAAAAAAAGCAGCGTGAAGCAATGGGTGATACCTAGGCTCCAGATTTCTTTTAGTACAACCAGGCTTGGTAAAAGACTTGAGATCAAAAATGTATTCTAAGATATGAAATTTAAAATGTTTGTTTTAAGTTGGATATAGGAAAACGATGGCTATCAAGATGATTGTTTAATTACTACTCCAGTTTGTTTTACAGGTTTTCAATAAAATGATTTATTATTTGCTGCACCTGATAAAAATATTGTATCAAAATTGTTACAAATTTTGCCTTTAGACTTTCAACAGTATAATTTAATAATTGCCCCTGATAAAATTCATTTAAACAGAAGAACCATTTAAGTCTGGGATATTTAGTTAGAAGAGAAGTAATTACCCCCCAATTAATAAAAATTCATACTGAAGAGTTTAAAACTCTTAATTTTCAAAAGTTACTAGGGACATCAATTGGCTTCGCCCTTCCTTAGGAATTCCCAGAATTCCTAATCTATTTTCCATTCTTCAAGGAGATTCGGATTTATGTAGCCCTCAAAAATTAATTGACACGTCAGGAACTACTCCTAATGAAATTTGGCAAATGGATGTAACACACATCCCTAAATTTGGCCGCTTACAATATGTGCATGTATCCATTGATACATATTCTTCTATTTGGGCAACTCCTCTACCAGGGGAAAAAGGGACTCATGTCATTCAACATTTACTAGAAACATTCGCAGTCATGGGGATTCCTTCTCAAATAAAAACTGACAATGCACCAGCTTATTCCAGTAAACAAGTACGAAAATTTTTAGAATTTCATAACATTTTTCATGTTACAGGAATTGAATACAATCCTCAAGGTCAAGGTATAGTAGAAAGAGCTCATTATACATTAAAAACACAAATTAAAAAACTAAAGAGGGGGAGTATGGATAGTACTGAGGGATATGCAACTTCTATGAAAAGTATTTATAAAACAGCCCGAGCCGTTATTGCAGAAGCACTATTTGTCCTTAACTTTTTAAATTTGCCTCAAGGAGATGTTTTAGCAAGAGCTGAGGGACACTTCCTAGCTCTGCCTATGCAAAACAAACCACAGCCAGTTTGGATTGGGGGTTGGGCTAGATTGGGTCCCGGGGAGTTGTTAACCCAGGGGCGAGGGTATGCTTATGTTTCTACAGAAGACAGCCCATCTTTCTAGCACCTGCACCAGTGGATCCAGCAACAAACACCCCTCTGTCCATCAAGGGGGTGAGACATTCTCATTCAAGTGATAAGGCCATTCAAATGGACAGGTGTGCACTGGTAACCTGTAGGGGCTACATCAGAGGTAATGTATTGGGCCTATATTTCTAACCCTCCTTTATTACGTCCATATTTATGGACAAAAGCCCCTGTCTCTGTTTTTACATCTATTCCTAATTTACTCTCTCCCCCTATGGGTCTGGCATTCCAGTCTTTCCTATGGAAGAGGAAAGATCATTTAACTTCTCTTATTCTCAGTTCTCTAAAGCTATCTGTCAAGGCCGTTCCCCATGTTACCCTTTTAGATATCAATATTGGATTCAGCATGGAGGTTCATATAACTCCAGTAGAACTCGGCTGATTAGACTGTCTTCCTGGTCTGTGGGATCTCATACCTATAAATTAGATAATTATCCTATTCCTCCTGGCCTGCCTAAATGTGACAATTTTACTTATCTGAACCTGAACTTTACTGAAAGACATTGGGAAAGTTGTCGAGGAATTTTTCCAACTATTTGGAATTCATCCCAGCATACTTGGTATGATTGGGGACCTTTTGGTGTGTGGTTGAAAAACTGCACTGAATATAACTCATCTTGTGAACCTACTTTATCTATGAACATGTCCAATGCCATGTCTGCTAAACAGCTTTTAGGGTGGTTTGGAGCAGGCTTTAGTGACCCCCGGCCTGCTCTCGCCCATGGAAACAGGCTATTTCCTCCACAACGTCATCTCTGGAAATTAGCAGCTTCTCTGGCTCCTGTATTGCTGGCCAATGGGACTTACTCAGGATCTAAAAGATCCTCGGCCTCCTACAACTTCACAGTTGTAAAGACCTATAATATCTCTGCTTGTGTTCATTTTCCACAAGTACTGATGATCGGTCCCATAAACATAACTAAGAATACCATTACCTGCATAAATTGTAAATTGTATACTTGCTTGAATAACAATGTCACCTTTAATTTTAGTCAAGATAGGGTCATGATTTTAACCCAGCGCGACTCCCTTTGGGTTCGTGTTCGCATGCATCATCCCTGGGCTGGAGGACCTGTACAAGGATTGGTAATGCAGTTTTTCAAGCGGCTTCTGAAGAGGAGTCGTCTTGCCATTGGACTGATTATCGCAGGACTTGTTGGACTGATTGCCATTGCTACAACTGCAGCAGTATCCGGAGCCGCATTGCGACAATCTGTACAAACTCATGACTTTGTGGTGCAGTGGCACCAGGACTCCCACAATCTGTGGCAACATCAGCTGGAAGTAAATGCCCACCTTCAAGATGAGATAGAAGCTGTTAAAGGAGGAGTGTTTTGGCTTGGACAGAAATATTTGGCTTTACAGCAACGGTTGTTTTTGACTTGTGATTGGAATTCTAGTCATGTCTGTGTAACACCTTATAAATATAATGCCTCTGAATGTGAATGGAATGATATACAAATGCTTATAGATGGAGCCCTACTAAATGGTACGTTAAGTGAACAAAGCTTGTACAGGGAGGTTTTTGAAGCTTTTCAAAAGGAATTGCCAGATGCCTCCTCTATTGATGACATAGCCCAAGGACTAGCTCAGACCTTAGAAGGACTAGACCCTAGGGGGTGGTGGCAAAGTATTACCCATAGTGTTGGAAGTGCTTCTATTGCCTTAATACTTATGATATGTGTCTTTTTCTTAGGATATTGTTCTATCATAGCTATAATGAAGCGTTACACTAGGAATAATTCCTCTGATGTTTTACTCACTGCCCTTAAACTTTCCAGAGAAGCGGCTGTGGAAAATTAATAAAAAAGGGGGAATTGTTGGAGAATTAAGGTCTCCAACCAGTGGAAAAATTTAGCCCCGGCACGGTTACTCTGAGACCTCATTAGCACACTAATAGGCCCTTGGGAACACATTCCCAGTAAGGAGTTTCTGGTGTTTGTGGGCCAAAGGAAGCCACCAGTTGTTGTGAGAATCTCCTTTTTCCCCCTACTTAGCATGTCTCCCTGAGGAGAATGCTAGACCAGCTGCCTTTAGTGTTAGATTCTCTCTGTAAACAGGAAAGTCTCCTCACTAGATTCTCACTGTAAACAGGAAAGTCTCCTCACTGTTATTTCACAAGTATTTGGAGAAGTCAAGATTGATGTTATCTAGCCTTAAGGAGATAGTAGCTAGGAGATAATTATAGTTCTACCTCGGTTGTATACAGTTCCTTGTTTTGATATCAATAATCTTTGTAGTCACTACCTACTGTAATTAGAAAGGCATTTGTATCAAGTTCCTGCCCTCACAGTAGGAAATTTCCTCCACTTCTGTATTTGAGACAAACGTCATGCTATATTGATCTTTTACCCTGTAATTGTAAAATTGGTTTCTAACCCTATATAAACCCTGGGCCTCTTGGAATAAAGTATGCATTGGTTCACTCGCCTTGCATCCCCCGTGTCCTGATTTCGACTGCAGTTACCCAGGTTCAACATGTCGTTCATAAATGAGCTTTTATCTCTCTCAACTCACCACAAATCAGATTCTTCTGAGGAGTTCCCAGTACATTATCCTTTCCCCTGAGTAATTACCTTAACAAGCTCTAGCTGTTTTTATTCTCAGAAGGTTTACTCCCTGATATACAGCTGCCTACCCCGTTCGTAAGTGCAGGTCCTAAATGAGCTTTGTTCTCTGTTCCCTCACCACAATCCAGATTCTTTTGGGGAGTTACCAGTACATTAACCATACCAGGAAGTACTTAATTTATTAAGCTACTGCTTTTCTTAATCTCAGTGGAGATATTTACTGACAAATAGCTACCTACGCAGCATGTTCATGTCGTTCCTAAATGAGCTTTTATCTCTCTTCCCTCATCACAAATCAGATTCTTCTGAGGAGTTCCCAGTACATTATCCTTTCCCCTGTGTAATTACCTTAACAAGCGCCAGCTGTTTTTATTCTCAGAAGGTTTAATCCCTGATATACAACTGCCTACCCCCTTCGTAAGTGCAGGTCTTAAATGAGCTTTTTTCTCTGTTCCCTCACCACAATCCAGATTCTTTTGGGGAGTTACCAGTACAGTAACCATACCAGGAAGTACTTAATTTATTAAGCTACTGCTTTTCTTAATCTCAGTGGAGATATTTACTGATAAACAGCTACCTAGGCAGCATGTTCATGTGGTTCTTAAATGAGCTTTTATCTCTCTCCCGTCACCACAAATCAGATTCTTCTGAGGAGTTCCCGATACACTATCCTTTCCCCTGTGTAATTACCTTAACCAGCTCCAGCTGTTTTTATTCTCAGAAGGTTTACTCCCTGATATACAGCTGCCTACCCCCTTCGTAAGTGCAGGTCCTAAATGAGCTTTTTTCTCTGTTCCCTCACCACAATCCAGATTCTTTTGGGGAGTTACCAGTACAGTAACCATACCAGGAAGTACTTAATTTATTAAGCTACTGCTTTTCTTAACCTCAGTGGAGATATTTACTGATAAACAGCTATGTACGCAGCAAGATCATGTCGTTCCTAAATGAGCTTTTTTCTCTCTCCCCTCACCACTAATCAGATTCTTCTGAGGAGTTCCAAGTACATTATCCTTTCCCCTGTGTAATTACCTTAACAAGCTCCAGCTGTTTTTATTCTCAGAAGGTTTACTCCGTGATATACAGCTGCCAACCCTCTTGGTAAGTGCAGGTCCTAAACCAGCTTTTTTCTCTGTTCCCTCACCACAATCCAGGTTCTTTTGGGGAGTTACTAGTACAGTAACCATACCAGGAAGTACTTAATTTATTAAGGTACTGCTTTTCTTAATCTCAGTGGAGATATTTACTGATAAACAGCTACCTACGCAGCATGTTCATGTCGTTCCTAAATGAGCTTTTATCTCTCTCCCCTCACCACAAATCAGATTCTTCTGAGGAGTTCCCAGTATATTATCCTTTCCCCTGTGTAATTACCTTAACAAGCCCCAGCTGTTTTTATTCTCAGAAGGTTTACTCCCTGATATACAGCTGCCTACCCCTTCGTAAGTGCCGGTCCTAAATGAGCTTTTTTCTCTGTTCCCTCACCACAATCCAGATTCTTTTGGGTAGTTACCAGTACAGTAACCAAAGCAGGAAGTACTTAATTTATTAAGCTACTGCTTTTCTTAAGCTCAGTGGAGATATTTACTGATAAACAGCTACCTACGCAGCATGTTCATGTCGTTCCTAAATGAGCTTTTATCTCTCTCCCCTCACCACAAATCAGATTCTTCTGAGGAGTTCCCAGTACTTTATCCTTTCCCGTGTGTAATTACCTTAACAAGCTCCAGCTGTTTTTATTCTCAGAAGGTTTACTCCCTGATATACAGCTGCCTACACCCTTCGTAAGTGCAGGTCCTAAATGAGCTTTTTTCTCTGTTCCCTCACCACAATCCAGATTCTTTTGGGGAGTTACCAGTACAGTAACCATACCAGGAAGTACTTAATTTATTAAGCTACTGCTTTTCTTAATCTCAGTGGAGATATTTACTGATAAACAGCTACCTTCGCAGCATGTTCATGTCGTTCCTAAATGAGCTTTTGTCTCTCTCCCCTCACCACAATCCAGATTCTTCTGGGGAGTTACCAGTACAGTATCCATACCAGGAAGTACTTAATTTATTAAGCAACTGCTTTTCTTAATCTCAGTGGAGATATTTACTGATAAACAGCTACGTATGCAGCATGTTCATGTCGTTCCTAAATGAGCTTTTATCTCTCTCCCCTCACCACAAATCAAATTCTTCTGAGGAGTTCCCAGTACATTATCCTTTCCCCTGTGTAATTACCTTAACAAGCTCCAGCTGTTTTTATTCTCAGAAGCGATACTCCCTGATATACAGCTGCCTACCCCCTTCGTAAGGGCAGGTCCTATATGAGCTTTTTTATCTGTTCCCTCACCACAATCCAGATTCTATTGGGGAGTTACCAGTACAGAAACCATACCAGGAAGTACTTTATTTATTAAGCTACGGCTTTTCTTAATTTCAGTGGAGTTATGTACTGATAAACAGCTACCTACGCAGCATGTTCATGTCGTTCCTAAATGAGCTTTTATCTCTCTCCCCTCACCACAAATCAGATTCTTCTGAGGAGTTCCCAGTACATTATCCTTTCCCCTGTGTAATTACCTTAACAAGCTCCAGCTGTTTTTATTCTCAGAAGGTTTACTCCCTGATATACAGCTGCCTACCTCCTTCGTAAGTGCAGGTCTTAAATGAGCTTTTTTCTCTGTTCCCTCACCACAATCCAGATTCTTTTGGGGAGTTACCAATACAGAAACCATACCAGGAAGTACTTAATTTATTAAGCTACTGCTTTTCTTAATCTCAGTGGAGATATTTACTGATAAACAGCTACCTACGCAGCATGTTCACGTCGTTCCTAAATGAGCTTTTATCTCTCTCCCCTCACCACAAATCAGAATCTTCTGAGGAGTTCCCAGTACGTTATCCTTTCCCCTGTGTAATTACCTTAACAAGCTCCAGCTGTTTTTATTCTCAGAAGGTTTACTCCCTGATATACAGCTGCCTACCCCCTTCGTGAGTGCAGGTCCTAAATGAGCTTTTTTCTCTGTTCCCTCACCACAATCCAGATTTTTTAATGGAGTTACCAGTACAGTAACCATACCAGGAAGTACTTAATTTATTAAGCTACTGCTTTTCTTAATCTCAGTGGAGATATTTACTGATAAACAGCTACCTACGCAGCATGTTCTTGTCGTTCCTAAATGAGCTTTTATCTCTCTCCCCTCACCACAAATCAGATTCTTCTGAGGAGTTCCGAGTACATTATCCTTTCCCCTGTGTAATTACCTTAACAAGCTCCAGCGGTTTTTATTCTCAGAAGGTTCACTCCCTGATATACAGCTGCCTACCCCCTTCGTAAGTGCAGGTCCTAAATGAGCTTTTTTCTCTGTTCCCTCACCACAATCCAGATTTTTTGGGGAGTTACCAGTACAGTAACCATTCCAGGAAGTTCTTAATTTATTAAGCTACTGCTTTTCTTAATCTCAGTGGAGATATTTACTGATAAACAGCTACCTACGCAGCATGTTCATGTCGTTCCTAAATTAGCTTTTATCTCTCTCCCCTCACAACAAATCAGATTCTTCTGAGGAGTTCCCAGTACAGTATCCTTTCCCCTGTGTAATTACCTTACCAAGCTCCAGCTGTTTTTATTCTCAGAAGGTTTACTCCCTGATATACAGCTGCCTACCCCTTTCGTAAGTGCAGGTCCTAAATGGGCTTTTTTCTCTGTTCCCTCACCAAAATCCAGATTCTTTTGGGGAGTTACCAGTACAGTAACCATACCAGGAAGTACTTAATTTATTAAGCTACTGCTTTTCTTAATCTCAGTGGAGATATTTACTGATAAACAGCTACCTACGCAGCATGATCATGTCGTTCCTAAATGAGCTTTTATCTCTCTCCCCTCACAACAAATCAGATTCTTCTGATGAGTTCCCAGTACTTCATCTTTTCCCCTGTTTAATTACCTTAACAAGCTCCAGCTGTTTTTATTCTCAGAAGGTTTACTCCCTGATATACAGCTGCCTACCCCCTTCTTAACTGCAGGTCCTAAATGAGCTTTTTTCTCTGTTCCCTCACCACAATCCTGATTCTTTTGGGGAGTTAACAGTACAGTAACCATACCAGGAAGTACTTAATTTATTAAGCTACTGCTTTTCTTAATCTCAGTGGAGATATTTACTGATAAACAGCTACCTACGCAGCATGTTCATGTCGTTCCTAAATGAGCTTTTATCTCTCTCCACTCACCACAAATCAGATTCTTCTGAGGAGTTCCCAGTACTTTATCCTTTCCCCTGTGTCATTACCTTAACAAGCTCCAGCAGTTTTTATTCTCAGAAGGTTTACTCCCTGATATACTGCTGCCTACCCCCTTCGTAAGTGCAGGTCCTAAATGAGCTTTTTTCTCTGTTCCCTCACCACAATCCAGATGCTTTTGGGGAGTTACCAGTACAGTAACCATACCAGGAAGTACTTCATTTAATAAGCTACTGCTTTTCTTAATGTCAGTGTAGATACTTACTGATAAACAGCTACATATTCAGCACGTTCATGTCGTTCCTAAATGAGCCTTTATCTCTCTCCCCTCACCACATATCAGATTCTTCTGAGGAGTTCCCAGTACATTATCCTTTCCCCTGTGTAATTACCTTAACAAGCTCCAGCTGTTTTTATTCTCAGAAGGTTTACTCCCTGATATACAGCTGCCTACCCCCTTCGTAAGTGCAGGTATTAATAAGCTTTTTTCTCTGTTCCCTCACCACAATCCAGATTCTTTTGGGGAGTTACCAGTACAGTAACCATACCAGGAAGTACTTAATTTATTAAGCTACTGCTTTTCTTAATCTCAGTGGAGATATTAACTGATAAACAGCTACGTACGCAGCATGTTCATGTCGTTCCTAAATGAGCTTTTATCTCTCAACCCTCACTACAAATCAGATTCTTCTGAGGAGTTCCCAGTACATTATCCTTTCCCCTGTGTAATTACCTTAACAAGCTCCAGCTGTTCTTATTCTCAGAAGGTTTACTCCCTGATATACAGCTGCCTACCCCCTTCGTAAGTGCAGGTCCTAAATGAGCTTTTTTCTCTGTTCCCCCACCACAATCCAGATTCTTTTGGGGAGTTACCAGTACAGTAACCATACCAGGAAGTACTTAATTTATTAAGCTACTGCTTTTCTTAATCTCAGTGGAGATATTTACTGATAAACAACTACCTACGCAGCATGTTCATGTCGTTCCTAAATGCGCTTTTATCTCTCTCCCCTCACCACAAATCAGATTCTTCTGAGGAGTTCCCAGTACATTATCCTTTCCCCTGTGTAATTACCTTAACAAGCTCCAGCTGTTTTCATTCTCAAAAGGTTTACTCCCTGATATACAGCTGCCTACCCCCTTCGTAAGTGCAGGTCCTAAATGAGCTTTTTTCTCTGTTCCCTCACCACAATCCAGATTCTTTTGGGGAGTTACCAGTACAGTAACCATACCAGGAAGTACTTAATTTATTAAGCTACTGCTTTTCTTAATCTCAGTGGAGATATTTACTGATAAACAGCTACGTATGCAGCATGTTCATGTCGTTCCTATATGAGCTTTTATCTCTCTCCCCTCACCACAATTCAGATTTTTCTGAGGATTCCCAGTACATTATCCTTTCCCCTGTGTAATTACCTTTATAAGCTCCAGCTGTTTTTATTCTCAGAAGGTTTACTCCCTGATATACAACTGCCTACCCCCTTCGTAAGTGCAGGTCCTAAATGAGCTTTTTTCTCTGTTCCCTCACCACAATCCAGATTCTTTTGGGGAGTTACCAGTACAGTAACCATACCAGGAAATACTTAATTTATTAAGCTACTGCTTTTCTTAATCTCAGTGGAGATATTTACTGACAAATAGCTACCTACGCAGCATGTTCATGTCGTTCCTAAATGAGCTTTTATCTCTCTTCCCTCATCACAAATCAGATTCTTCTGAGGAGTTCCCAGTACATTATCCTTTCCCCTGTGTAATTACCTTAACAAGCGCCAGCTGTTTTTATTCTCAGAAGGTTTAATCCCTGATATACAACTGCCTACCCCCTTCGTAAGTGCAGGTCTTAAATGAGCTTTTTTCTCTGTTCCCTCACCACAATCCAGATTCTTTTGGGGAGTTACCAGTACAGTAACCATACCAGGAAGTACTTAATTTATTAAGCTACTGCTTTTCTTAATCTCAGTGAAGATATTTACTGATAAACAGCTACCTAGGCAGCATGTTCATGTCGTTCTTAAATGAGCTTTTATCTCTCTCCCGTCACCACAAATCAGATTCTTCTGAGGAGTTCCCGATACACTATCCTTTCCCCTGTGTAATTACCTTAACAAGCTCCAGCTGTTTTTATTCTCAGAAGGTTTACTCCCTGATATACAGCTGCCTACCCCCTTCGTAAGTGCAGGTCCTAAATGAGCTTTTTTCTCTGTTCCCTCACCACAATCCAGATTCTTTTGGGGAGTTACCAGTACAGTAACGATACCAGGAAGTACTTAATTTATTAAGCTACTGCTTTTCTTAACCTCAGTGGAGATATTTACTGATAAACAGCTATGTACGCAGCAAGATCATGTCGTTCCTAAATGAGCTTTTTTCTCTCTCCCCTCACCACTAATCAGATTCTTCTGA
The DNA here is from genome assembly GCF_023159225.1 of Perognathus longimembris pacificus. NCBI lineage: Eukaryota > Metazoa > Chordata > Mammalia > Rodentia > Heteromyidae > Perognathus > Perognathus longimembris. The sequence continues at coordinate 24,724,033 of NC_063181.1, read as the reverse complement.
GGAGTTCCAAGTACATTATCCTTTCCCCTGTGTAATTACCTAAACAAGCTCCAGCTGTTTTTATTCTCAGAAGGTTTACTCCCTGATATACAGCTGCCAACCCTCTTGGTAAGTGCAGGTCCTAAACCAGCTTTTTTCTCTGTTCCCTCACCACAATCCAGGTTCTTTTGGGGAGTTACTAGTACAGTAACCATACCAGGAAGTACTTAATTTATTAAGGTACTGCTTTTCTTAATCTCAGTGGAGATATTTACTGATAAACAGCTACCTACGCAGCATGTTCATGTCGTTCCTAAATGAGCTTTTATCTCTCTCCCCTCACCACAAATCAGATTCTTCTGAGGAGTTCCCAGTATATTATCCTTTCCCCTGTGTAATTACCTTAACAAGCCCCAGATGTTTTTATTCTCAGAAGGTTTACTCCCTGATATACAGCTGCCTACCCCTTCGTAAGTGCCGGTCCTAAATGAGCTTTTTTCTCTGTTCCCTCACCACAATCCAGATTCTTTTGGGTAGTTACCAGTACAGTAACCAAAGCAGGAAGTACTTAATTTATTAAGCTACTGCTTTTCTTAAGCTCAGTGGAGATATTTACTGATAAACAGCTACCTACGCAGCATGTTCATGTCGTTCCTAAATGAGCTTTTATCTCTCTCCCCTCACCACAAATCAGATTCTTCTGAGGAGTTCCCAGTACATTATCTTTTCCCCTGTGTAATTACCTTAACAAGCTCCAGCTGTTTTTGTTCTCAGAAGGTTTACTCCCTGATATACAGCTGCCTACCCCCTTCGTAAGTGCAGGTCCTAAATGAGCTATTTTCTCTGTTCCCTCACCACAATCCAGATTCTTTTGGGGAGTTACCAATACAGTAACCATACCAGGAAGTACTTAATTTATTAAGCTACTGCTTTTCTTAATCTCAGGGGAGATATTTACTGATAAACAGCTACCTACGCAGCATGTTCTTGTCCTTCCTAAATGAGCTTTTATCTCTCTCCCCTCACCACAAATCAGATTCTTCTGAGGAGTTCCCAGTACATTATCTTTTCCCCTGTGTAATTACCTTAACAAGCTCCAGCTGTTTTTGTTCTCAGAAGGTTTACTCCCTGATATACTGCTGCCTACCCCCTTCGTAAGTGCAGGTCCTAAATGAGCTTTTATCTCTGTTCCCTCACCACAATCCAGATTCTTTTGTGGAGTTACCAGTACAGTAAACATACCAGGAAGTACTTAATTTATTAAGCTACTGCTTTTCTTAATCTCAGTGGAGATATTTACTGATAAACAGCTACCTATGCAGCATTTTCAAGTCGTTCTTAAATGAGCTTTAATCTCTCTCCCCTCACCACAAATCAGATTCTTCTGAGGAGTTCCCAGTACATAATCCTTTCCCCTGTGTAATTACCTTAACAAGCTCCAGCTGTTTTTATTCTCAGAAGGTTTACTCCCTGATATACAGGTGCCTACCCCCTTCGTAACTGCAGGTCCTAAATGAGCTTTTTTCTCTGTTCCCTCCCCACAATCCAGATTCTTTTGGGGAGTTACCAGTACAGTAACCATACCAGGAAGTACTTAATTTATTAAGCTACTGCTTTTCTTAATCTCAGTGGAGATAATTACTGATAAACAGCTACCTATGCAGCATGTTCATGTCGTTCCTAAATGAGCTTTTCTCTCTCTCCCCTCACCACAAATCAGATTCTTCTGAGGAGTTCCCAGTACATTATCCTTTCCCCTGTGTAATTACCATCACAAGCTCCAGCTGTTTTTATTCTCAGAATGGAAACTCCCTGATATACAGCTGCCTACACCGTTCGTAAGTGCAGGTCCTAAATGAGCTTTTTTCTCTGTTCCCTCAACACAATCCAGATTCTTTTGGGGAGTTACCAGTACAGTAACCATACCAGGAAGTACTTAATTTATTAAGCTACTGCTGTTCTTAATCTCAGTGGAGATATTTACTGATAAACAGCTACATACGCAGCATGTCCATGTCATTCATAAATGAGCTTTTATCTCTCTCCTCTTACCACAAATCAGATTCTTCTGAGGAGTTCCAGTACATTATCCTTTCCCCTGTGTAATTACCATAACAATCTCCAGCTGTTTTTATTCTCAGAAGGTTTACTCCCTTATATACAGCTGCCTACCCCCTTCCTAAGTGTCGGTCATAAATGAGCTTTTTTCTCTGTTCCCTCACAACAATCCAGATTCTTTTGGCGAGTTACCAGTACAGTAACCATACCAGGAAGTACTTAATTTATTAAGCTACTGCTTTTCTTAATCTCAGTGGAGATATTTACTGATAAACAGCTACCTACCCAGCATGTTCATGTCGTTCCTAAATGAGCCTTTATCTCTCTCCCCTCACCACAAATCAGATTCTTCTGAGGAGTTCCCAGTACATTATCCTTTCCCCTGTGTAATTACCTTAACAAGCTCCAGCTGCTTTTATTCTCAGAATGTTTACTCCCTGATATACAGCTGCCTACCCCCTTCGTAAGTGCAGGTCCTAAATGAGCGTTTTTCTCTGTTCCTTCACCACAATCCAGATTCTTTTGGGGAGTTACCAGTAGAGTAACCATACCAGGAAGTGCTTCATTTATTAAGCTACTGCTTTGCTTAATCTCAGTGGAGATATTTACTGATAAACAGCTACCTATGCAGCATTTTCATGTCGTTCCTAAATGAGCTTTTATCTCTCTACCCTCACCACATATCAGATTCTTCTGAGTAGTTCCCAGTACATTATCCTTTCCCCTGTGTAATTACCTTAACAAGCTCCAGCTGTTTTTATTCTCAGAAGGGTTACTCGCTGATATACAGCTGCCTACATCCTTCGTACGTGCAGGTCCTAAATGAGCTTTTTTGTCTATTCCCTCAACAAAATCCATATTCTTTTGGGGAGTTACCAGTACAGTAACCATACCAGGTAGTACTTAATTCATTAAACTACTGCTTTTCTTAATCTCAGTGGAGATATTTACTGATAAACAGCTACCTACGCAGCATGTTCATGTCGTTCCTAAATGAGCTTTTATCTCTCTCCTCTCACCACACATCAGATTTTCTGAGGAGTTCCCAGTACATTATCCTTTCCCCTGTGTAATTACCATAACAAGCTCCAGCTGTTTTTATTCTCAGAAGGTTTACTCCCAGAAATACAGCTGCCTACCCCCTTCGTAAGTGCAGGTCCTAAATGAGCTTTTTTCTCTATTCCTTCACCACAATCCAGATTCTTTTGGGGAGTTACCAGTACAGTAACCATACCAGGAAGTGCTTCATTTATTAAGCTACTGCTTTGCTTAATCTCAGTGGAGATATTTACTGATAAACAGCTACCTATGCAGCATTTTCAAGTCGTTCCTAAATGAGCTTTTATCTCTCTCCCCTCACCACAAATCAGATTCTTCTGAGGAGTTCCCAGTACATTATCCTTTCCCCTGTGTAATTACCTTAACAAGCTCCAGCTGTTTTTATTCTCAGAAGGGAAACTCCCTGATATACAGTTGCCTACCCCCTTCATAAGTGCAGGTCCTGAATGAGCTTTTTTCTCTGTTCCTTCACCACAATCCAGATTCTTTTGGGGAGTTACCAGTACAGTAACCATACCAGGAAGTGCTTCATTTATTAAGCTACTGCTTTTCTAAATCTCAGTGGAGATATTTACTGATAAACAACAACCTATGCAGCATGTTCATCTCGTTCCTAAATGACCTTTTATCTCTCTCCCCTCACCACAAATCAGATTCTTCTGAGGAGTTCCCAGTACATTATCCTTTCCCCTGTGTAATTACCTTAACAAGCTCCAGCTGTTTTTATTCTCAGAAGGGTTACTCGCTGATATACAGCTGCCTACACCCTTCGTACGTGCAGGTCCTAAATGAGCTTTTTTGTCTATTCCCTCAACACAATCCATATTATTTTGGGGAGTTACCAGTACAGTAACCATACCAGGTAGTACTTAATTCATTAAACTACTGCTTTTCTTAATCTCAGTGGAGATATTTACTGATAAACAGCTACCTACGCAGCATGTTCATGTCGTTCCTAAATGAGCTTTTATCTCTCTCCTCTCACCACACATCAGATTTTCTGAGGAGTTTCCAGTACATTATTCTTTCCCCTTTTTAATTACCATAACAAGCTCCAGCTGTTTTTATTCTCAGAAGGGATACTCCCTGATATACAGCTGCCTAACCCTTCGTAAGTGCAGGTCCGAAATGAGCTTTTTTCTCTGTTCCCTCGCCACAATCCAGATAATTTTGGGGAGTTAGCAGTACAGTAACCATACCAGGAAGTACTTAATTTATTAAGGTACTGCTTTTCTTAATCTCAGTGGAGATATTTACTGATAAACAGCTACCTACACAGCATGTTATTGTCGTTCATATATGAGCTTTTATCTCTCTCCCCTCACCACAAATCAGATTCTTCTGAGGAGTTCCCAGTACATTATCCTTTCCCCTGTGTAATTACCTTTATATGCCCCACCTGTTTTTATTCTCAGAAGGGATACTCCCTGATATACAGCTGCCTAACCCTTCGTAAGTGCAGGTCCGAAATGAGCTTTTTTCTCTGTTCCCTCGCCACAATCCAGATAATTTTGGGGAGTTACCAGTACAGTAAGCATACCAGGAAGTGCTTCATTTATTAAGCTACTGCTTTGCTTAATCTCAGTGGAGATATTTACTGATAAACAGCTACCTACGCAGCATGTTCATGTCGTTCCTAAATGAGCTTTTATCTCTCTCCCCTCACCACAAATCAGAATCTTCTGAGGAGTTCCCAGTCCATTATCCTTTCCCCTGTGTAATTACGTTAAAAAGCTCCAGCTGTTTTTATTCTCAGAAGGTTTACTCCCTGATATACAGCTGCATACCCCCTTCGTAACTGCAGGTCTTAAATGAGCTTTTTTCTCTGTTCCCTCACCACAATCCAGATTCTTTTGGGGAGTTACCAGTACAGTATCCATACCAGGTGGTACTTAATTTATTAAGCTACTGCTTTTCTTAATCTCAGTGGAGATATTTACTGATAAACAGCTACCTATGCAGCATTTTCATGTCGTTCCTAAATGAGCTTTTATATCTCTCCCCTCACCACAAATCAGATTCTTCTGAGGGGTTCCCAGTACATTATCCTTTCCGCTGTGTAATTACCTTAACAAGCTCCAGCTGTTTGTATTCACAGAAGGGATACTCCCTGATATATAGCTGCCTAACCCCTTCGTAAGTGCAGGTCTTAGATGAGCTTTTTTCTCTGTTCCCTCACCACAATCCAGATTCTTTTGGGGAGTTTCCAGTATAGTAACCATACCAGGAAGTACTTAATTTATTAAGCTACTGCTTTTCTTAATCTCAGTGGAGATATTTAGTGGTAAACAGCTACCTATGCAGCATTTTCATGTCATTCCTAAATGAGCTTTTATCTCTCTCCCCTCACCACAAATCAGATTCTTCTGAGGAGTTCCCAGTACATTATCCTTTCCCCTGTGTAATTACCTTAACAAGCTCCAGCTGTTTTTAATCTCAGAAGGTTTACTCCCTGATATACAGCTGCCTACCCCCTTCGTAAGTGCAGGTCCAAAATGAGCTTTTTTCTCTGTTCCCTCACCACAATCCAGATTCTTTTGGGGAGTTACCAGTAGAGTAACCATACCAGGAAGTACTAATTTATTAAGCTACTGCTTTTCTTAATCTTAGTGGAGATATTTACTGATAAACAGCTACCTATGCAGCATTTTCTTGTCGTTCATAAATGAGATTTTATCTCTCTCCCCCACCACCAATCAGATTCTTCTGGGGAGTTCCCAGTACATTATCCTTTCCCCTGTGTAATTACCTTAACAAGCTCCAGCTGTTTTTATTCTCAAAAGGGATACTCCCTGATATACAGCTGCCTAACCCTTCGTAAGTGCAGGTCCGAAATGAACTTTTTTCTCTGTTCCGTCACCACAATCCAGATTCTTTTGGGGAGTTACCAGTACAGTAACCATACCAGGAAGTACTTAATTTATTAAGCTACTGCTTTTCTTAATCTCACTGGAGATATTTACTGATAATCAGCTACATACGCAGCATTTCATGTCGTTCCTAAATGAGCTTTTATCTCTCACCCCTCACCACAAATCCGATTCTTCTGAGGAGTTCCCAGTACATTAACCTTTCCCCTGTGTAATTACCTTAACAAGCTCCAGCTGTTTTTATTCTAAGACGGTTTACTCCCTGATATACAGATGCCGACCCCCTTCGTAAGTGCAGGTCCGAAATGAGCTTTTTTCTCTGTTTCCTCACCACAATCCAGATTCTTTTGGGGAGTTACCAGTACAGTAACCATACCAGGAAGTACTTAATTTATTAAGCTACTTCTTTTCTTAAACTCAGTGGAGATATTTACTGATAAACAGCTACATACGCAGCATGTTTATGTCGTTCCTAAATGAGCTTTTATCTCTCTCCCCTCACCACAATCAGATTCTTCTGAGGAGTTCCCAGTACATTATCCTTTCCCATGTGTAATTACCTTAACAAGCCCCAGCTGTTTTTACTCTGAGAAGGTTTACTACCTGAAATACAGCTGCCTACCCCCTTCGTAAGTGCAGGTCCTAAATGAGCTTTTTTCCCTCTCCCTCGCCACAATCCAGATTCTTTTGGGGAGTTACCAGTACAGTAACCATACCAGGAAGTACTAATTTATTAAGCTACTGCTTTTCTTAATCTTATTGGAGGTATTTACTGATAAACACCTACCTATGCAGCATTTTCATGTCGTTCCTAAATGAGATTTTATCTCTCTCCCCTCACCACAAATCAGATTCTTCTGAGGAGTTCCCAGTACATTATCCTTTCCCCTGTGTAATTACCTTAACAAGCTCCAGCTGTTTTTAATCTCAGAAGGTTTACTCCCTGATATACAGCTGCCTACCCCCTTCGTAAGTGCAGGTCCAAAATGAGCTTTTTTCTCTGTTCCCTCACCACAATCCAGATTCTTTTGGGGAGTTGCCAGTAGAGTAACCATACCAGGAAGTACTAATTTATTAAGCTACTGCTTTTCTTAATCTTAGTGGAGATATTTACTGATAAACAGCTACCTATGCAGCATTTTCTTGTCGTTCATAAATGAGATTTTATCTCTCTCCCCCACCACCAATCAGATTCTTCTGGGGAGTTCCCAGTACATTATCCTTTCCCCTGTGTAATTACCTTAACAAGCTCCAGCTGTTTTTATTCTCAAAAGGGATACTCCCTGATATACAGCTGCCTCACCCTTCGTAAGTGCAGGTCCGAAATGAACTTTTTTCTCTGTTCCGTCACCACAATCCAGATTCTTTTGGGGAGTTACCAGTACAGTAACCATACCAGGAAGTACTTAATTTATTAAGCTACTGCTTTTCTTAATCTCACTGGAGATATTTACTGATAATCAGCTACATACGCAGCATTTCATGTCGTTCCTAAATGAGATTTTATCTCTCACCCCTCACCACAAATCCGATTCTTCTGAGGAGTTCCCAGTACATTAACCTTTCCCCTGTGTAATTACCTTAACAAGCTCCAGCTGTTTTTATTCTAAGACGGTTTACTCCCTGATATACAGATGCCGACCCCCTTCGTAAGTGCAGGTCCGAAATGAGCTTTTTTCTCTGTTTCCTCACCACAATCCAGATTCTTTTGGGGAGTTACCAGTACAGTAACCATACCAGGAAGTACTTAATTTATTAAGCTACTTCTTTTCTTAAACTTAGTGGAGATATTTACTGATAAACAGCTACATAAGCAGCATGTTTATGTCGTTCCTAAATGAGCTTTTATCTCTCTCCCCTCACCACAATCAGATTCTTCTGAGGAGTTCCCAGTACATTATCCTTTCCCATGTGTAATTACCTTAACAAGCCCCAGCTGTTTTTACTCTGAGAAGGTTTACTACCTGAAATACAGCTGCCTACCCCCTTCGTAAGTGCAGGTCCTAAATGAGCTTTTTTCCCTCTCCCTCGCCACAATCCAGATTCTTTTGGGGAGTTACCAGTACAGTAACCATACCAGGAAGTACTAATTTATTAAGCTACTGCTTTTCTTAATCTTATTGGAGGTATTTACTGATAAACACCTACCTATGCAGCATTTTCATGTCGTTCCTAAATGAGATTTTATCTCTCTCCCCTCACCACAAATCAGATTCTTCTGAGGAGTTCCCAGTACATTATCCTTTCCCCTGTGTAATTACCTTAACAAGCTCCAGCTGTTTTTAATCTCAGAAGGTTTACTCCCTGATATACAGCTGCCTACCCCCTTCGTAAGTGCAGGTCCAAAATGAGCTTTTTTCTCTGTTCCCTCACCACAATCCAGATTCTTTTGGGGAGTTACCAGTAGAGTAACCATACCAGGAAGTACTAATTTATTAAGCTACTGCTTTTCTTAATCTTAGTGGAGATATTTACTGATAAACAGCTACCTATGCAGCATTTTCTTGTCGTTCATAAATGAGATTTTATCTCTCTCCCCCACCACCAATCAGATTCTTCTGGGGAGTTCCCAGTACATTATCCTTTCCCCTGTGTAATTACCTTAACAAGCTCCAGCTGTTTTTATTCTCAAAAGGGATACTCCCTGATATACAGCTGCCTAACCCTTCGTAAGTGCAGGTCCGAAATGAACTTTTTTCTCTGTTCCGTCACCACAATCCAGATTCTTTTGGGGAGTTACCAGTACAGTAACCATACCAGGAAGTACTTAATTTATTAAGCTACTGCTTTTCTTAATCTCACTGGAGATATTTACTGATAATCAGCTACATACGCAGCATTTCATGTCGTTCCTAAATGAGCTTTTATCTCTCACCCCTCACCACAAATCCGATTCTTCTGAGGAGTTCCCAGTACATTAACCTTTCCCCTGTGTAATTACCTTAACAAGCTCCAGCTGTTTTTATTCTAAGACGGTTTACTCCCTGATATACAGATGCTGACCCCCTTCGTAAGTGCAGGTCCGAAATGAGCTTTTTTCTCTGTTTCCTCACCACAATCCAGATTCTTTTGGGGAGTTACCAGTACAGTAACCATACCAGGAAGTACTTAATTTATTAAGCTACTTCTTTTCTTAAACTCAGTGGAGATATTTACTGATAAACAGCTACATACGCAGCATGTTTATGTCGTTCCTAAATGAGCTTTTATCTCTCTCCCCTCACCACAATCAGATTCTTCTGAGGAGTTCCCAGTACATTATCCTTTCCCATGTGTAATTACCTTAACAAGCCCCAGCTGTTTTTACTCTGAGAAGGTTTACTACCTGAAATACAGCTGCCTACCCCCTTCGTAAGTGCAGGTCCTAAATGAGCTTTTTTCCCTCTCCCTCGCCACAATCCAGATTCTTTTGGGGAGTTACCAGTACAGTAACCATACCAGGAAGTACTAATTTATTAAGCTACTGCTTTTCTTAATCTTATTGGAGGTATTTACTGATAAACACCTACCTATGCAGCATTTTCATGTCGTTCCTAAATGAGATTTTATCTCTCTCCCCTCACCACAAATCAGATTCTTCTGAGGAGTTCCCAGTACATTATCCTTTCCCCTGTGTAATTACCTTAACAAGCTCCAGCTGTTTTTATTCTCAGAAGGTTTACTCCCTGATATACAGCTGCCTACCCCCTTTGTAAGTGCAGGGCCTAAATGAGCTTTTTTCTCTGTTCCCTCACCACAATCCAGATTCTTTTGGGGAGTTACCAGTACAGTAACCATACCAGGAAGTACTTAATTTATTAAGCTACTGCTCTTCTTAATCTCAGTGGAGATATTTACTGATAAACAGCTACCAACACAGCATATTCATGTCGTTCTTGAATGACCTTTTATCTCTCTCCCCTCACCAGAAATCAGATTCTTCTGAGGAGTTCCCAGTACATTATCCTTTCCCCTGTGTAATTACCTTAACAAGCTCCAGCTGTTTTTATTCTCAGAAGGGATACTCCCTGATATACAACAGCCTACCCCCATCATAAGAGCAAGACCTAAATGAGCTTTTTTCTCTGTTCCCTCACCACAATCCAGATTCTTTAGGGGAATTACCAGTACATTAACCATACCAGGAAGTACTTAATTTATTAAGCTACTGCTCTTCTTAATCTCAGTGGAGATATTTACTGATAAACAGCTACATACACAGCATGTTCATGTCGTTCCTAAATGAGCTTTTATCTCTCTCCCCTCACCACAAATCAGATTCTTCTGAGGAGTTCCCAGTACATTATCCTTTCCCCTGTGTAATTACTTTAACAAGCTCCAGCTGTTTTTATTCTCAGAAGGTTTACTCCCTGATATACAGCTGCCTACCCCCTTCGTAAGTGCAGGTCCTAAATGAGCTTTTTTCTCTGTTCCCTCGCCACAATCCAGATTCTTTTGGGGAGTTACCAGTACAGTAACCATACCAGGAAGTACAAATTAATTAAGCTACTGCTTTTCTTAATCTTAGTGGAGATATTTACTGATAAATACATACCTATGCAGCATTTTCATGGCGTTCCTAAATGAGATTTTATATCTCTCCCCTCACCACAATTCAGATTCTTCTGAGGAGTTCCCAGTACATTATCCTTTCCCCTGTGTAATTACCTTAACAAGCTCCAGCTGTTTTTATTCTCAGAAGGGATACTCCCTGATATACAGCTGCCTAATCCCTTCGTAAGTGCAGGTCATAAATGAGCTTTTTTCTCTGTTCCCTCACCACAATCCAGATTCTTTTGGGGAGTTACCAGTACAGTAACCATACCAGGAAGTACTTAATTTATTAAGCTACTGCTTTTCTTAATCTCAGTGGAGATATTTACTTATAAACAGCTACCTACGCAACATTTCGAGTCGTTCCTAAATGAGCTTTTATCTCTCTCCCCTCACCACCAATCAGATTCTTCTGAGGAGTTCCCAGTACATTATCCTTTCCCCTGTGTAATTACCTTAACAATCTCCAGCTGTTTTTATTCTCAGAAGGGATACTCCCTGATATACAGCTGCCTACCTCCTTCGTAAGTGCAGGTCCGAAATGAGATTTTTTCTCTGTTCCCTCACCAAAATCCAGATTCTTTTGGGGAGTTACCAGTACAGTAACCATACCAGGAAGTACTTAATTTATTAAGCTACTGCTCTTCTTAATCTCAGTGGAGATATTTACTGATAAACAGCTACCAACACAGCATATTCATGTCGTTCTTGAATGACCTTTTATCTCTCTCCCCTCACCAGAAATCAGATTCTTCTGAGGAGTTCCCAGTACATTATCCTTTCCCCTGTGTAATTACCTTAACAAGCTCCAGCTGTTTTTATTCTCAGAAGGGATACTCCCTGATATACAACAGCCTACCCCCATCATAAGAGCAAGACCTAAATGAGCTTTTTTCTCTGTTCCCTCACCACAATCCAGATTCTTTAGGGGAATTACCAGTACATTAACCATACCAGGAAGTACTTAATTTATTAAGCTACTGCTCTTCTTAATCTCAGTGGAGATATTTACTGATAAACAGCTACATACACAGCATGTTCATGTCGTTCCTAAATGAGCTTTTATCTCTCTCCCCTCACCACAAATCAGATTATTCTGAGGAGTTCCCAGTACATTATCCTTTCCCCTGTGTAATTACTTTAACAAGCTCCAGCTGTTTTTATTCTCAGAAGGTTTACTCCCTGATATACAGCTGCCTACCCCCTTCGTAAGTGCAGGTCCTAAATGAGCTTTTTTCTCTGTTCCCTCGCCACAATCCAGATTCTTTTGGGGAGTTACCAGTACAGTAACCATACCAGGAAGTACAAATTAATTAAGCTACTGCTTTTCTTAATCTTAGTGGAGATATTTACTGATAAATACATACCTATGCAGCATTTTCATGGCGTTCCTAAATGAGATTTTATATCTCTCCCCTCACCACAATTCAGATTCTTCTGAGGAGTTCCCAGTACATTATCCTTTCCCCTGTGTAATTACCTTAACAAGCTCCAGCTGTTTTTATTCTCAGAAGGGATACTCCCTGATATACAGCTGCCTAATCCCTTCGTAAGTGCAGGTCATAAATGAGCTTTTTTCTCTGTTCCCTCACCACAATCCAGATTCTTTTGGGGAGTTACCAGTACAGTAACCATACCAGGAAGTACTTAATCTATTAAGCTACTGCTTTTCTTAATCTCAGCTGAGATATTTACTGATAAACAGTTACCTACGCAGCATGTTCATGTCGTTCATAAATGAGCTTTTATCTCTATCCCCTCACCCCAAATCAGATTCTTCTGAGGAGTTCCCAGTACATTATCCTTTCCCCGGTATTATTGCCTTAAGAAGCTCCAGCTGTTTTTATTCTCAGAAGCTTTACTCCCTTATATACAGCTGCCTACCCCCTTCGTAAGTGCAGGTCCTAAATGAGCTTTTTTCTCTGTTCCCTCACCACAATCCAGATTCTTTTGGGGAGTTACCAGTAGAGTAACCATACCAGGAAGTACTTAATTTATTAAGCTACTGCTTTTCTTAATCTCAGTGGAGATATTTACTGATAAACAGCTACCTAGGCAGCATTTTCATGTTGTTCCTAAATGAGCTTTTATCTCTCTCCCCTCACCACAAATCAGATTCTTCTGAGGAGTTCCCAGTATATTATCCTTTCCCCTGTGTAATTACCCTAACAAGGTCCAGCTGTTTTTATTCTCAGAAGGGATAGTCCCTGATACACAGCTGCATACCCCCTTCGTAAGTGCACGTCCTAAATGAGCTTTTTTCTCTGTTCCCTCACCACAATCCAGACTCTTTTGGGGAATTTCCAGTCCAGTAACCATACCAGGAGTACTTAATTTATTAAGCTACTGCTTTTCTTAATCTCAGTGGAGATATTTACTGATAAACAGCTCCCTAAGCAGCATGTTCATGTCGTTCCTAAATGAGCTTTTATCTCTCTCCCCTCACCAAAAATCAGATTCTTCTGAGGAGTTCCCAGTACATTATCCTTTCGCCTGTTTAATTACCTTAACAAGCTCCAGCTGTTTTTATTCTCAGAAGGTTTACTCTCTGATATACAGCTGCCTACGCCCTTCGTAAGTGCAGGTCCTAAATGAGCTTTTTTATTTTTTTCTTAAATTTTTATTATCAAACTGACGTACAGAGAGGTTACAGTATCCTACGTTGGTCATTGGATACATTTCTTTTACTGTTTGTTGCCTTGTCCCTCATGGCCCCCTCTCTCCCCCCCTTTCCCTATCCCTCCAGGTGTTCAGTTCACTTACACCAAACAGTTTTGCAAGTATTGCTTTTGTAGTTATTTCTCTTTTTTTACCCTGTGTTTCTCGAATTTGGTATTCCCTTTGAATTTCCTACTTCCAATACCAGTAAACACGGTTTCCAATATACTCAGATAAGATTACAGAGATAGTGTAGGTACAAACATAGGAAGTTGATACAAAACATCATCAATAATAGAAACTACACAAACACATAGCACGTTGAAAGTAGTTACAACTGTGATATATCACTTGTTTCCATAACATGGAGTTCATTTCACTTAGCATCCCCTTATTTGTTTCTAAGTGTATAGCTATTGGGCCTTGTGATGCTCTGCTCTGGCTTGCCTAAACCTGTACTAATTATTCCCAATAAGGGAGGCCATAGAGTCCATGTTTCTTTGGGTCTGGCTCACTTCACTTAGTATAACTTTTTCCAAGTCCTTCCATTTCCTTACAAATGGAACAATATCATTCTTTCTGATAGAGGCATAAAATTCCATTGTGTAAATGTACCACATTTTCCTGATCCATTCATCTATGGAGGGGCATCTGGGTTGGTTCCAGATTCTCGCTATGACAAATTGTGCTGCGATGAACATTGTTGTGCTGGTGGCATTACTGTGATTTTGTTTGTGGGTTTTTGGGTAGATACCCAACAGTGGGGCTGCTGGGTCATAGGGGAGTTCTATATTGAGGCTTCTTAGGAATCTCCATACTGCTTGCCAGAGTGGCTGAACCAGTTTACATTCCCACCAACAATGAAGTAGGGTTCCCTTTTGGCCACATCCCCTCCAACAATTGTTATTATTAGTTTTCTTGATATATGACATTCTTGCTGGGGTGAGATGAAATCTCAATGTTGTTTTGATTTGCATTTCCTTTATGGCCAGTGATGTAGAGCATTTTTTCATATGTCTATTGGCCATTCTCATTTCCTCATCAGAGAAGTTTCTTTGCAAGTCTTTAGCCCACTTGATGAGGGGGCTATTGGTTCTTTGTAGTTTTGTTTTGGAAGAAGGTAATTATAAAGCTATAGTAATAAAAACAGCTTGGTATTGGCACCGGAACAGGCCTGAAGACCAATGGAACAGAATTGAAGACCCAGAATTAAACCCACAGAACTATGCCTACTTAATCTTTGATAAAGGAGCTAAAACAATAGTATGGAAGAAAGATAGCCTCTTTAACAAGTGGTGCTGGCAAAACTGGCTCAACACATGCAACAAACTAAAACTAGATCCTTATATATCACCCTGCACCAAAATCAATTCCAAATGGATTAAAGACCTTGAAATCAAAACAGGCACCCTGAAGACACTAAAGGAAGGAGTAGGAGAAACACTTGGGGTCCTTGGCACAGGACAGAACTTCCTTAACAAAGTCCCTAAAAGGCTACAAATCAAAGAAAGGTTGGACAAATGGGACTGCATCAAACTCCAGAGCTTCTGCACGGCAAAGGACATAGCTCTCAAGATAAACAGAAAGCCCACAGACTGGGAGAAGATCTTTACCGGACATTCAACAGACAAAGGCCTCATCTCTAAAAAATATGCAGAGCTTTTTTCTCTGTTCCCTCACCACAATCCAGATTCTTTTGGGGAGTTACCAGTACAGTACCCATACCAGGAAGTACTTAATTTATTAAGCTACTGCTTTTCTTAATCTCAGTGGAGATATTTACTGATAAACAGCTACCTACGCAGCATTTTCATGTCATTGCTAAATGAGCTTTTATCTTTCTACCCTCACCACGAATCAGATTCTTCTGAGGAGTTCCCAGTACATTATCCTTTCCCCTGTGTAATTACCTTAACAAGCTCCAGCTGTTTTTATTCTCAGAAGGGATACTCACTGATATACAGCTGCCTACCCCCTTCGTAAGTGCAGGTCCTAAATTAGCTTTTTTCTCTGATCCCTCACCACAATCCAGATTCTTTTTGGGAGTACCCAGTACAGTAACCATACCAGGAAGTACTTAATTTATTAAGCTACTGCTTTTCTTAATCTCAGCGGAGATATTTACTGATAAACAGCTACCTATGAAGCATTTTCATGTCGTCCTAAATGAGCTTTTATCTCTCTCCCCTCAACCACGAATCAGATTCTTCTGAGGAGTTCCCTGTACATTATCCTTTCCCCTGTGTAATTACCTTAACAAGCTCCAGCTGTTTTTATTCTCAGAAGGGATACTCCCTGATATACAGCTGCCTACCGCCTTCGTAAGTGCAGGTCCTAAATGAGCTTTTTCCTGTGTTCCCTCACCACAATCCAGATTCTTTTGGGGAGTTACCAGTACAGTAACCATACCAGGAAGTACTTAATTTATTAAGCTACTGCTTTTCTTAATCTCAGTGGAGATATTTACTGATAAACAGCTACCTACGCAGCATGTTCATGTCGTTATGAAATGAGCTTTTATCTCTCTCCCCTAACCACAAATCAGATTCTTCTGAGGAGTTCCCAGTACATTATCCTTTCCCCTGTGTAATTACCCTAACAAGCTGCAGCTGCTTTTATTCTCAGAAGTTATACTCCCTGATATACAGCTGCCTACCCCCTTGGTAAGTGCTGGTCCTAAATGAGCTTTTTTCTCTGTTCCCTAAACACAATCCAAATTCTTTTGGGGAGTTATCAGTACAGTAACCATTCCAGGAAGTACTTAATTTATTAAGCTACTGCTTTTCTTAATCTCAGTGGAGATATTTACTGATAAACAGCTACCTATGCAGCATTTTCATGTCGTTCCGAAATGAGCTTTAATCTCTCTCCCCTCACCACAATGCAGAATCTTCTGAGGAGTTCCCAGTACATTATCCTTTCGCGTGTGTAATTACCTTAACAAGCTCCAGCTGTTTTTATTCTCAGAAGGGATACTCCCTGATATACAGCTGCCTACCCCCTTCGTAAGTGCAGGACTAAATGAGCTTTTTTCTCTGTTCCCTCAACACAATACAAACAATTTTGGGGAGTTACCACTACAGTAACCATACCAGGAAGTACTTAATTTATTAAGCTACTGCTTTTCTTAATCTCAGTGGAGATATTTACTGATAAACAGCTACCTACGCAGCATGTTCATGTCGTTCCAAAATGACATTTTATCTCTCTCCCCTCACCACAAATCAAATTCTTCTGAGGATTTTCCCAGTACATTATCCTTTCCTCTGTGTAATTACCTTAACAAGATCCAGCTGTTTTTATGCTCAGAAGGTTTACTCCCTGATATACAGCTGCCTACCCCCTTCGTAAGTGCAGGTCCTATATGAGCTTTTTTCTCTGTTCCCTCACCACAATCCAGATTCTTTTGGGGAGTTACCAGTACAGTAACCATACAAGGAAGTACTTAATTTATTAAGCTACTGCTTTTCTTAATCTCAGAGGAGATATTTACTGATAAGCAGCTACCTATGCAGCATTTACATGTCGTTCTTAATGAGCTCTTATCTCTCTCCCCTCACCACAAATCAGATTCTTCTGAGGAGTTCCCAGTACATAATCCTTTCCCCTGTGTATTTACCTTAACAAGCTCCAGCTGTTTCTATTCTCAGAAGGGTTACTCCCTGATATACAGCTGTCTACCCCCCTCGTAAGTGCAGGACATAAATGAGCTTTTTTCTCTCTTCCCTCACCACAATCCAGATTCTTTTGGGGAGTTACCAGTACAGTAACCATACCAGGAAGTACTTAATCTATTAATCTACTGCTTTTCTTAATCTCCGTGAAGATATTTACTGATAAACAGCGACCTACGCAGCATGTTCATGTCATTCCTAAATGAGCTTTTATCACTCTCCCCTCACAACAAATCAGATTCTTCTGAAGAGTTCCCAGTACATTATCCTTTCCCCTGTGTAATTACCTTAACAAGCTCCAGCTGTTTTTATTCTCAGAAGGTTTACTCCCTGATATGCAGCTGCCTACCACCTTCGTAATTGCAGGTCTTAAATGAGCTTTTTTCTCTGTTCCCTCACCACATTCCAGATTCTTTGGGGAGTTACCAGTACAATATCCATACCAGGAAGTACTTAATTTATTAAGCTACTGGTTTTCTTAATCTCAGGGGAGATATTTACTGATAATCAGCTACCTAAGCAGCATGATCATGTCGTTACTAAATGATCTTTTATCTCTCTCCCCTCACCACAAATCAGATACTTCTGAGGAGTTCCCAGTACATTATCCTTTCCCGTGTTTAATTACCTTAACAAGGTCCAGCTGTTTTTATTCTCAGAAGGTTTACTCCCTGATATACAGCTGCCTACCCCCTTCGTAAGTGCAGTTCCTAAATGAGCTTTTTTCTCTGTTCCCTCACCAAAATCCAGATTCTTTTGGGGAGTTACCAGTACAGTAACCATACCAGGAAGTACTTAATTTATTAAACTACTGCTTTTCTTAATCTCAGTGGAGATTGTTACTGATAAACAGATACCTATGCAGTATGTTCATGTCGTTCCTAAATGAGCTTTTATCTCTCTCCCCTCACCACAAATCAGATTCTTCAGAGAAGTTCCTAATACATTATCCTTTTCCCTGTGTAATTACCTTAACAAGCTCCATCTGTTTTTATTCTCAGAAGGGATACTCCCTGATATACAGCTGCCTACCCCCTACGTAAGTGCAGGTCCTAAATGGGCTTTTTTCTCTGTTCCCTCACCATAATCCAGATTCTTTTGGGGAGTTACCAGTACTGTATCCATACCAGGAAGTACTTAATTTGTTAAGCTACTGCTTTTCTTAATCTCAGTGGAGATATTTACTGATAAACAGCTACCTATGCAGCATTTTCATGTCGTTCATGAATGATCTTTTATCTCTCTCCCCTCACCACAAATCAGATTCTTCTGAGTAGTTCCCAGTACATTATCCTTTCCCCTGTGTAATTACCTTAACATTCGCCAGCTGTTTTTATTCTCAGAAGGGATACTCCCTGATATACAGCTGCCTACCCCCTTCGTAAGTGCATGTCCTATATGAGCTATTATCTCTGTTCCCTCACCAGAATCCAGATTCTTTTGGGGAGTTACCAGTACAGTAACCATAACAGGAACTACTTAATTTATTAAGCTACAGCTTTTCTTAATCTCAGTGGAGGTATTTAATGATAAAAAGCTACCTATGCAGCATTTTCATGTCTTTCTAAATGAGCTTTTATCTCTCTCCCCTCACCACAAATCAGATTCTTCTGAGGAGTTCCCAGTACATTATCCTTTCCCCTGTGTAATTAACTTAACAAGCTCCAGCTGTTTTTATTCTCAGAAGGGATACTCCCTGATATACAGCTGCCTACCCCCTTCGTAAGTGCAGATCCTAAATGAGCTTTTTTCTCTGATCCCTCACCCCAATCCAGATTATTTTGGGGAGTTACCAGTACAGTAACCATACCAGGAAGTACTTAATTTATTAAGCTACTGCTTTTCTTAATCTCAGTGGAGATATTTACTGATAAACAGCTAACTATGCAGCATGTTCATGTTGTTCCTAAATGATCTTTAATTTCTCTCCCCTCACCACAAATCAGATTCTTCTGAGGACTTCCCAGTACATTATCCTTTCCCCTGTGTAATTACCTTAAAAAGCTCCAGCTGTTTTTATTCTCAGAAGGTTTACTCCCTGATATACAGCTGCCTACCACCTTCGTAAGTACTGGTCCTAAATGAGCTTTTTTCTCTGTTCCCTCACCACAATCCAGATTCTTTTGGGGAGTTACCAGTACAGTAACCATACCAGGAAGTAATGAATTTATTAAGCTACTGCTTTTCTTAATCACAGTGGAGATATTTACTGATAAACAGCTACCTACGCAGCATGTTCATGTCGTTCCTAAATGAGCTTTTATCTCTCTCCCCTCACCAAAAATCAGATTCTTCTGAGATGTTCCCAGTACATTATCCTTTCCCCTATGTAATTACTTTCACAAGCTCCAGCTGTTTTTATTCTCACAAGGTGTACTCCGTGATATACAGTTGCCTACCGCCTTCGTAAGTGCAGGTACTAAATGAGCTTTTTTCTCTGTTCCCTCACCACACTCCAGATTCTTTTGGGGAGTTACCAGTACAGTAACCATACCAGGAATTACTTAATTTATTAAGCTACTGCTTTTCTAAAAGTCAGTGGAGATATTTACTGATAAACAGCTACCTATGCAGCATTTTCATGTCGTTCCTAAATGAGCTTTTATCTCTCTCCCCTCACCACAAATCAGATTCTTCTGAGGAGTTCCCTGTGCGTTATCCTTTCCCCTGTGTAATTACCTTAACAAGCTCCACCTGTTTATATTCTCAGAAGAGATACTCCCTGATATACATCTGCCTAACCCCTTCGTAAGTGCAGGTCCTAAATTAGCTTTTTTCTATGTTCCCTCACCACAATCCAGATGCTTGTGGGGAGTTACCAGTACCGTAACCATACCAGGAAGTACTTAATTTATTAAGCTACTGCTTTTCTTAATCTCAGTGGAGATATTTACTGATAAACAGCTACCTACGCAGCATGTTCATGTCGTTCCTAAATGAGCTTTTATCTCTCTCCCCTCACCACAAATCAGATTCTTCTGAGGAGTTCCCAGTACATTATCTTTTCCCCTGTGTAATTGCCTTAACAAGCTCCAGCTGTTTTTATTCTCAGAAGGTTTACTCCCTGATATCCAGCAGCCTACCCACTTCGTTAGTGCAGGTCCGGAATGAGCTTTTTTCTCTGTTCCCTCACCACCATCCACATTCTTTTGGGGAGTTACCAGTACAGTAACCATACCAGGAAGTACTTAATTTATTAAGATACTGCTTTTCTTAATCTCAGTGGAGATATTTACTGATAAAAAGCTACCTATCAAGCATTTTCATGTCGTTCCTAAATGAGCTTTTATCTCTCTCCCCTCACCACAAATGAGATTCTGCTGAGGAGTTCCCAGTATATTATCCTTTCCCCTGTGTAATTACCTTAACAAGCTCCAGCTGTTTTTATTCTCAGGAGGGATACTCCCTGATATACAGCTGCCTACACCCTTCGAAAGTGCTGGTCCTAAATAAGCTTTTTTGTCTATTCCCTCACCTCAATCCAGATTATTTTGGGGAGTTACCAGTAAAGTATCCATACCAGGAAGTACTTAATTTATTAAGCTACTGCTTTTCTTAATCTCAGTGGATATATTTACTGATAAACAGCTACCTACGCAGCATGTCCATGTCGTTGCTAAATGAGCTTTTATCTCTCTCCATCACCACAAATCAGATTCTTCTGAGGAGTTCCCAGTACATTATCCTTTCCCCTGTGTAATTGCCTTAACAAGCTCCAGCTGTTTTTAATCTCAGAAGGTTTACTCCCTGATATACAGCTGCCTATCCCCTTCGTAAGTGCAGGTCCTAAATGAGCTTTTTTCTCTGTTCCCTCACCACAATCCAGATTCTTTTGGGGAGTTACCAGTACAGTAAGCATTCCAAGAAGTACTTAATTTATTAAGCTTCTGCTTTTCTTAATCTCTGTGGAGATATTTACTGATAAACAGCTAACTATGCAGCATTTTCATGTCGTTCTTAAATGAGCTTTTATCTGTCTCCCCTCATCACAAATCAGATTCTTCTGAGGAGTTGCCAGTACATTATCCTTTCCCCTGTGTAATTACCTGAACAAGCCCCAGCTGTTTTTATTCTCAGAAGGGATACTCCCTGATATACAGCTGCCTACCCCCTTCGTAAGTGCAGGTCCTAAATGAGCTTTTGTCTTTGTTCCCTCACCACAATCCAGATTCTTTTGGGGAGTTACCAGTACAGTAACCATAACAGGAAGTACTTAATTTGTTAAGCTACTGCTTTTCTCAATCTCCGTGGAGATATTTACTGATAAACAACTACCTACCCAGCATGTCCATGTCGTTCCTAAATGAGCTTTTATCTCTCTCCCCTCACCACAAATCAGATTCTTCTGAGGAGTTCCCAGTACATTATCCTTTCCCCTGTGTAATTACCTTAACAAGCTCCAGCTGTTTTTATTCTCAGAAGGTTTACTCCCTGATATACAGCTGCCTACCCCCTTCGTAAGTGCAGGTCCTAAATGAGCTTTTTTCTCTGTTCCCTCACCACAATCCAGATTCTTTTGGGGAGTTACCAGTACAGTAACCATACCAGGAATTAATTCATTTATTAAGCTACTGCTTTTCTTAATCTCAGTGGAGATATTTACTGATAAACAGCTACCTATGCAGCATTTTCATGTCGTTCCTAAATGAGCTTTTATCTCTCTCTCCTCACCCCGAATCAGATTCTTCTGAGGAGTTCCCAGTACATTATCCTTTCCCCTGTGTAATTACCTGAACCAGCTCCAGCTGTTTTTATTCTCAGAAGGGATACTCCCTGATATACAGCTGCCTACCCCCTTCGTAAGTGCAGGTCCTAAATGAGCTTTTTTCTCTGTTCCCTCACCACAATCAAGATTCTTTTGGGGAGTTGCCCGTACAGTAACCATACCAGGAAGTACTTAATTTATTAAGCTACTGCTTTTATTAATCTCAGTGGAGATATTTACTGATAAACAGCTACCTACGCAGCATGTTCATGTCGTTCATAAATGAGCTTTTGTCTCTCTACCCTCACCACAAATCAAATTCTTCTGAGGAGTTCCCAGTACATTATCCTTTCCCCTGTGTAATTACCTTAACAAGCTCCAGCTGTTTTTATTCTCAGAAGGTTTACTCCCTGATATACAGCTGCCTACCCCCTTCGTAAGTGCAGGTCCTAAGTGAGCTTTTTTCTCTGTTCCCTCACCACAATCCAGATTCTTTTGGGGAGTTACCAGTACAGTAACCATACCAGGAATTAATTCATTTATTAAGCTACTGCTTTTCTTAATCTCAGTGGAGATATTTACTGATAAACAGCTACCTATGCAGCATTTTCATGTCGTTCCTAAATGAGCTTTTATCTCTCTCCTCTCACCACAAATCAGATTCTTCTGAGGAGTTCGCAGTACATTATCCTTTTCCATGTGTAGTTACCTTAACAAGCTCCTGCTGCTTTTATTCTCAGAAGGTGTATTCACTGATATACAGTTGCCTACCCCCTTCTTAAGTTCAGGTCCTACATGAGCTTTTTTCTCTGTTCCCTCACCACAATCCAGATTCTTTTGGGGAGTTACCAGTACAGTACCCATAACAGGAAGTAGTTAATTTATTAAGCTACTGCTTTTCTTAATCTCAGTGGAGATATTTACTGATAAACAGCTACCTATGCAGTATGTTCATGTCGTTCCTAAATGAGCTTTTATCTCTCTCCCCTCACCACAAATCAGATTCTTCTGAGGAGTTCCCAGTATATTATCCTTTCCCCTGTGTAATTACCTTAACAAGCTCCAGCTGTTTTTATTCTCAGAAGGGATACTCCCTGATATACAGCTGCCTACCCCCTTCGTAAGTGCATGTCTTAAATGAGCTTTTTTCTCTGTTCCCTCACCACAATCCAGATTCTTTTGGGGAGTTACCAGTACAGTAACCATTCCAAGAAGTACTTAATTTATTAAGCTTCTGCTTTTCTTAATCTCTGTGGAGATATTTACTGATAAACAGCTAACTATGCAGCATTTTCATGTCGTTCTTAAATGAGCTTTTATCTGTCTCCCCTCATCACAAATCAGATTCTTCTGAGGAGTTCCCAGTACATTATCCTTTCCCCTGTGTAATTACCTGAACAAGCCCCAGCTGTTTTTATTCTCAGAAGGGATACTCCCTGATATACAGCTGCCTACCCCCTTCGTAAGTGCAGGTCCTAAATGAGCTTTTGTCTTTGTTCCCTCACCACAATCCAGATTCTTTTGGGGAGTTACCAGTACAGTAACCATAACAGGAAGTACTTAATTTGTTAAGCTACTGCTTTTCTTAATCTCCGTGGATATATTTACTGATAAACAACTACCTACGCAGCATGTCCATGTCGTTCCTAAATGAGCTTTTATCTCTCTCCCCTCACCACAAATCAGATTCTTCTGAGGAGTTCCCAGTACATTATCCTTTCCCCTGTGTAATTACCTTAACAAGCTCCAGCTGTTTTTATTCTCAGAAGGGATACTCCCTGATATACAGCTGCCTACCCCCTTCGTAAGTGCAGGTCCTAAATGAGCTTTTTTCTCTGTTCCCTCACCACAATCCAGATTCTTTTGGGGAGTTACCAGTACAGTAACCATACCAGGAAGTACTTAATTTATTAAGCTACTGCTTTTCTTAATCTCAGCGGAGATATTTACTAATAAACAGCTACCTACGCAGCATGTTCATTTCGTTCATAAATGAGCTTTTATCTCTCTCCCATCACCACAAATCAGATTCTTCTGAGGAGTTCCCAGTACATTATCCTTTCCCCTGTGTAATTACCTTAACAAACTCCAGCTGTTTTTATTCTCAGAAGGTTTACTCCCTGATATACAGCTGCCTATCCTCTTCGTAAGTGCAGGTCCTAAATGAGCTTTTTTCTCTGTTCCCTCACAACAATACAGATTCTTTTGGGGAGTTACCAGTACAGTAACCATACCAGGAAGTACTTAATTTATTAAGCTACTGCTTTTCTTAATCTCAGTGGAGATATTTACTGATAAACAGCTACCTACGCAGCATGTTCATGTCGTTCCTAAATGAGCTTTTATCTCTCTCCCCTCACCACAAATCAGATTCTTCTGAGGAGTTCCCAGTACATTATCTTTTCCCCTGTGTAATTGCCTTAACAAGCTCCAGCTGTTTTTATTCTCAGAAGGTTTACTCCCTGATATACAGCAGCCTACCCACTTCGTTAGTGCAGGTCCGGAATGAGCTTTTTTCTCTGTTCCCTCACCACCATCCACATTCTTTTGGGGAGTTACCAGTACAGTAACCATACCAGGAAGTACTTAATTTATTAAGATACTGCTTTTCTTAATCTCAGTGGAGATATTTACTGATAAAAAGCTACCTACGCAGCATGTTCATTTCGATCCTAAATGAGCTTTTATCTCTCTCCCCTCACTACGAATCAGATTCTTCTGAGGAGTTCCCAGTACATTATCCTTTCCCCTGTGTAATTACCTTAACAAGCTCCAGCTGTTTTTATTCTCAGAAGGTTTACTCCCTGATATACAGCTGCCTACCCCCTTCGTAAGTGCAGGTCCTAAATGAGCTTTTTTCTCTGTTCCCTCACCACAATCCAGATTCTTTTGGGGAGTTACCAGTACAGTAACCATTCCAAGAAGTACTTAATTTATTAAGCTTCTGCTTTTCTTAATCTCTGTGGTGATATTTACTGATAAACAGCTAACTATGGAGCATTTTCATGTCGTTCTTAAATGAGCTTTTATCTGTCTCCCCTCATCACAAATCAGATTCTTCTGAGGAGTTCCCAGTACATTATCCTTTCCCCTGTGTAATTACCTGAACAAGCCCCAGCTGTTTTTATTCTCAGAAGGGATACTCCCTGATATACAGCTGCCTACCCCCTTCGTAAGTGCAGGTCCTAAATGAGCTTTTTTCTCTGTTCCCTCACCACAATCCAGATTCTTTTGGGGAGTTACCAGTACAGTAACCATACCAGGAAGTACTTAATTTATTAAGCTACTTCTTTTCTTAATCTCAGCGGAGATATTTACTGATAAACAGGTACCTACGCAGCATGTTCATTTCGTTCATAAATGAGCTTTTATCTCTCTCCCATCACCACAAATCAGATTCTTCTGAGGAGTTCCCAGTACATTATGCTTTCCCCTGTGTAATTACCTTAACAAACTCCAGCTGTTTTTATTCTCAGAAGGTTTACTCCCTGATATACAGCTGCCTACCCTCTTCGTAAGTGCAGGTCCTAAATGAGCTTTTTTCTCTGTTCCCTCACGACAATTCAGATTCTTTTGGGGAGTTACCAGTACAGTAACCATACAAGGAAGTACTTAATTTATTAAGCTACTGCTTTTCTTAATCTCAGTGGAGATATTTACTGATAAACAGCTACATATGCAGCATTTTAATGTCGTTCTTAAATGAGCTTTTATCTCTCTCCCCTCACCACAAATAAGATTCTTCTGAGGAGTTCCCAGTACATTATCCTTTCCCCTGTGTAATTACCTGAACCAGCTCCAGCTGGTTTTATTCTCAGAAGGGATACTCCCTGATATACAGCTGCCTACCCCCTTCGTAAGTCCAGGTCCTACATGAGCTTTTTTCTCTGTTCCCTCACCACAATCAAGATTCTTTTGGGGAGTTGCCCGTACAGTAACCATACCAGGAAGTACTTAATTTATTAAGCTACTGCTTTTATTAATCTCAGTGGAGATATTTACTGATAAACAGCTACCTACGCAGCATGTTCATGTCTTTCATAAATGAGCTTTTATCTCTCTCCCCTCACCACAAATCAAATTCTTCTGAGGAGTTCCCAGTACATTATCCTTTCCCCTGTGTAATTACCTTAACAAGCTCCAGCTGTTTTTATTCTCAGAAGGTTTACTCCCTGATATACAGCTGCCTACCCCCTTCGGAAGTGCAGGTCCTAAATGAGCTTTTTTCTCTGTTCCCTCACCACAATCCAGATTCTTTTGGGGAGTTACCAGTACAGTAACCATACCAGGAAGTACTTAATTTATTAAGCTACTGCTTTTCTTAATCTCATTGGAGATATTTACTGATAAACAGCTACCTATGCAGCATGTTCATGTCGTTCTTAAATGAGCTTTTATCTCTCTCCCCTCACCACAAATCAGATTCTTCTGAGTAGTTCCCAGTACATTATCCTTTCCCCTGTGTAATTACCTTAACAAGCTCCAGCTGTTTTTATTTTCAGAAGGGATACTCCCTGATATACAGCTGCCTACCTCCTTCGTAAGTGCAGGTCCTAAATGAGCTTTTTTCTCTGTTCCCTCACCACAATCCAGATTCTTTTGGGGAGTTACCAGTATAGTAACCATACCAGGAACTACTTAATTTATGAAGCTACTGCTTTTCTTAATCTCAGTGGAGATATTTACTGATAAACAGCTACCTACGCAGCATGTTCATGTCGTTCCTAAATGAGCTTTTATCTCTCTCCCCTCACCACAAATCTGATTTTTCTGAGGAGTTCCCAGTACATTATCCTTTCCCCTGTGTAATTACCTTAACAAACTCCAGCTGTTTTTATTCTCAGAAGGTTTACTCCCTGATATACAGCTGCCTACCCTCTTCGTAAGTGCAGGTCCTAAATGAGCTTTTTTCTCTGTTTCCTCACAACAATACAGATTCTTTTGGGGAGTTACCAGTACAGTAACCATACCAGGAAGTACTTAATTTATTAAGCTACTGCTTTTCTTAATCTCAGTGGAGATATTTACTGATAAACAGCTACCTACGCAGCATGTTCATGTCGTTCCTAAATGAGCTTTTATCTCTCTCCCCTCACCACAAATCAGATTCTTCTGAGGAGTTCCCAGTACATTATCTTTTCCCCTGTGTAATTGCCTTAACAAGCTCCAGCTGTTTTTATTCTCAGAAGGTTTACTCCCTGATATACAGCAGCCTACCCACTTCGTTAGTGCAGGTCCGGAATGAGCTTTTTTCTCATTTCCCTCACCACCATCCACATTCTTTTGGGGAGTTACCAGTACAGTAACCATACCAGGAAGTACTTAATTTATTAAGATACTGCTTTTCTTAATCTCAGTGGAGATATTTACTGATAAACAGCTACCTATGCAGCATTTTAATGTCGTTCATAAATGAGCTATTATCTCTCTCCCCTCACCACAAATGAGATTCTGCTGAGGAGTTCCCAGTATGTTATCCTTTCCCCTGTGTAATTACCTTAACAAGCTCCAGCTGTTTTTATATTCACGAGGGATACTCCCTGATATACAGCTGCCTACACCATTCGAAAGTGCTGGTCCTAAATAAGCTTTTTTGTCTATTCCCTCACCTCAATCCAGATTATTTTGGGGAGTTACCAGTAAAGTATCCATACCAGGAAGTACTTAATTTATTAAGCTACTGCTTTTCTTAATCTCAGTGGAGATATTTACTGATAAACAGCTACATATGCAGCATTTTAATGTCGTTCTTAAATGAGCTTTTATCTCTCTCCCCTCACCACAAATAAGATTCTTCTGAGGAGTTCCCAGTACATTATCCTTTCCCCTGTGTAATTACCTGAACCAGCTCCAGCTGTTTTTATTCTCAGAAGGGATACTCCCTGATATACAGCTGCCTAACCCCTTCGTAAGTGCAGGTCCTACATGAGCTTTTTTCTCTGTTCCCTCACCACAATCAAGATTCTTTTGGGGAGTTGCCCGTACAGTAACCATACCAGGAAGTACTTAATTTATTAAGCTACTGCTTTTATTAATCTCAGTGGAGATATTTACTGATAAACAGCTACCTACGCAGCATGTTCATGTCTTTCATAAATGAGCTTTTATCTCTCTCCCCTCACCACAAATCAAATTCTTCTGAGGAGTTCCCAGTACATTATCCTTTCCCCTGTGTAATTACCTTAACAAGCTCCAGCTGTTTTTATTCTCAGAAGGTTTACTCCCTGATATACAGCTGCCTACCCCCTTCGGAAGTGCAGGTCCTAAATGAGCTTTTTTCTCTGTTCCCTCACCACAATCCAGATTCTTTTGGGGAGTTACCAGTACAGTAACCATACCAGGAAGTACTTAATTTATTAAGCTACTGCTTTTCTTAATCTCATTGGAGATATTTACTGATAAACAGCTACATATGCAGCATGTTCATGTCGTTCTTAAATGAGCTTTTATCTCTCTCCCCTCACCACAAATCAGATTCTTCTGAGTAGTTCCCAGTACATTATCCTTTCCCCTGTGTAATTACCTTAACAAGCTCCAGCTGTTTTTATTTTCAGAAGGGATACTCCCTGATATACAGCTGCCTAGCTCCTTCGTAAGTGCAGGTCCTAAATGAGCTTTTTTCTCTGTTCCCTCACCACAATCCAGATTCTTTTGGGGAGTTACCAGTATAGTAACCATACCAGGAACTACTTAATTTATGAAGCTACTGCTTTTCTTAATCTCAGTGGAGATATTTACTGGTAAACAGCTACCTACGCAGCATGTTCATGTCGTTCCTAAATGAGCTTTTATCTCTCTCCCCTCACCACAAATCTGATTTTTCTGAGGAGTTCCCAGTACATTATCCTTTCCCCTGTGTAATTACCTTAACAAACTCCAGCTGTTTTTATTCTCAGAAGGTTTACTCCCTGATATACAGCTGCCTACCCTCTTCGTAAGTGCAGGTCCTAAATGAGCTTTTTTCTCTGTTCCCTCACAACAATACAGATTCTTTTGGGGAGTTACCAGTACAGTAACCATACCAGGAAGTACTTAATTTATTAAGCTACTGCTTTTCTTAATCTCAGTGGAGATATTTACTGATAAACAGCTACCTACGCAGCATGTTCATGTCGTTCCTAAATGAGCTTTTATCTCTCTCCCCTCACCACAAATCAGATTCTTCTGAGGAGTTCCCAGTACATTATCTTTTCCCCTGTGTAATTGCCTTAACAAGCTCCAGCTGTTTTTATTCTCAGAAGGTTTACTCCCTGATATACAGCAGCCTACCCACTTCGTTAGTGCAGGTCCGGAATGAGCTTTTTTCTCTGTTCCCTCACCACCATCCACATTCTTTTGGGGAGTTACCAGTACAGTAACCATACCAGGAAGTACTTAATTTATTAAGATACTGCTTTTCTTAATCTCAGTGGAGATATTTACTGATAAAAAGCTACCTACGCAGCATGTTCATTTCGATCCTAAATGAGCTTTTATCTCTCTCCCCTCACTACGAATCAGATTCTTCTGAGGAGTTCCCAGTACATTATCCTTTCCCCTGTGTAATTACCTTAACAAGCTCCAGCTGTTTTTATTCTCAGAAGGTTTACTCCCTGATATACAGCTGCCTACCCCCTTCGTAAGTGCAGGTCCTAAATGAGCTTTTTTCTCTGTTCCCTCACCACAATCCAGATTCTTTTGGGGAGTTACCAGTACAGTAACCATTCCAAGAAGTACTTAATTTATTAAGCTTCTGCTTTTCTTAATCTCTGTGGTGATATTTACTGATAAACAGCTAACTATGGAGCATTTTCATGTCGTTCTTAAATGAGCTTTTATCTGTCTCCCCTCATCACAAATCAGATTCTTCTGAGGAGTTCCCAGTACATTATCCTTTCCCCTGTGTAATTACCTGAACAAGCCCCAGCTGTTTTTATTCTCAGAAGGGATACTCCCTGATATACAGCTGCCTACCCCCTTCGGAAGTGCAGGTCCTAAATGAGCTTTTTTCTCTGTTCCCTCACCACAATCCAGATTCTTTTGGGGAGTTACCACTACAGTAACCATACAAGGAAGTACTTAATTTATTAAGCTACTGCTTTTCTTAATCTCAGTGGAGATATTTACTGATAAACAGCTACATATGCAGCATTTTATTGTCGTTCTTAAATGAGCTTTTATCTCTCTCCCCTCACCACAAATAAGATTCTTCTGAGGAGTTCCCAGTACATTATCCTTTCCCCTGTGTAATTACCTTAACAAACTCCAGCTGTTTTTATTCTCAGAAGGTTTACTCCCTGATGTACAGCTGCCTACCCTCTTCGTAAGTGCAGGTCCTAAATGAGCTTTTTTTTCTGTTCCCTCACCACAATTCAGATTCTTTTGGGGAGTTACCAGTACAGTAACCATACAAGGAAGTACTTAATTTATTAAGCTACTGCTTTTCTTAATCTCAGTGGAGATATTTACTGATAAACAGCTACATATGCAGCATTTTAATGTCGTTCTTAAATGAGCTTTTATCTCTCTCCCCTCACCACAAATAAGATTCTTCTGAGGAGTTCCCAGTACATTATCCTTTCCGATGTGTAATTACCTGAACCAGCTCCAGCTGTTTTTATTCTCAGAAGGGATACTCCCTGATATACAGCTGCCTACCCCCTTCGTAAGTGCAGGTCCTACATGAGCTTTTTTCTCTGTTCCCTCACCACAATCAAGATTCTTTTGGGGAGTTGCCCGTACAGTAACCATACCAGGAAGTACTTAATTTATTAAGCTACTGCTTTTATTAATCTCAGTGGAGATATTTACTGATAAACAGCTACCTACGCAGCATGTTCATGTCTTTCATAAATGAGCTTTTATCTCTCTCCCCTCACCACAAATCAAATTCTTCTGAGGAGTTCGCAGTACATTATCCTTTCCCCTGTGTAATTACCTTAACAAGCTCCAGCTGTTTTTATTCTCAGAAGGTTTACTCCCTGATATACAGCTGCCTACCCCCTTCGGAAGTGCAGGTCCTAAATGAGCTTTTTTCTCTGTTCCCTCACCACAATCCAGATTCTTTTGGGGAGTTACCAGTACAGTAACCATACCAGGAAGTACTTAATTTATTAAGCTACTGCTTTTCTTAATCTCATTGGAGATATTTACTGATAAACAGCTACCTATGCAGCATGTTCATGTCGTTCTTAAATGAGCTTTTATCTCTCTCCCCTCACCACAAATCAGATTCTTCTGAGTAGTTCCCAGTACATTATCCTTTCCCCTGTGTAATTACCTTAACAAGCTCCAGCTGTTTTTATTTTCAGAAGGGATACTCCCTGATATACAGCTGCCTACCTCCTTCGTAAGTGCAGGTCCTAAATGAGCTTTTTTCTCTGTTCCCTCACCACAATCCAGATTCTTTTGGGGAGTTACCAGTATAGTAACCATACCAGGAACTACTTAATTTATGAAGCTACTGCTTTTCTTAATCTCAGTGGAGATATTTACTGATAAACAGCTACCTACGCAGCATGTTCATGGCGTTCCTAAATGAGCTTTTATCTCTCTCCCCTCACCACAAATCTGATTTTTCTGAGGAGTTCCCAGTACATTATCCTTTCCCCTGTGTAATTACCTTAACAAACTCCAGCTGTTTTTATTCTCAGAAGGTTTACTCCCTGATATACAGCTGCCTACCCTCTTCGTAAGTGCAGGTCCTAAATGAGCTTTTTTCTCTGTTCCCTCACAACAATACAGATTCTTTTGGGGAGTTACCAGTACAGTAACCATACCAGGAAGTACTTAATTTATTAAGCTACTGCTTTTCTTAATCTCAGTGGAGATATTTACTGATAAACAGCTACCTACGCAGCATGTTCATGTCGTTCCTAAATGAGCTTTTATCTCTCTCCCCTCACCACAAATCAGATTCTTCCTAGGAGTTCCCAGTACATTATCTTTTCCCCTGTGTAATTGCCTTAACAAGCTCCAGCTGTTTTTATTCTCAGAAGGTTTACTCCCTGATATACAGCAGCCTACCCACTTCGTTAGTGCAGGTCCGGAATGAGCTTTTTTCTCTGTTCCCTCACCACCATCCACATTCTTTTGGGGAGTTACCAGTACAGTAACCATACCAGGAAGTACTTAATTTATTAAGATACTGCTTTTCTTAATCTCAGTGGAGATATTTACTGATAAACAGCTACCTATGCAGCATTTTAATGTCGTTCATAAATGAGCTATTATCTCTCTCCCCTCACCACAAATGAGATTCTGCTGAGGAGTTCCCAGTATGTTATCCTTTCCCCTGTGTAATTACCTTAACAAGCTCCAGCTGTTTTTATTCTCACGAGGGATACTCCCTGATATACAGCTGCCTACACCATTCGAAAGTGCTGGTCCTAAATAAGCTTTTTTGTCTATTCCCTCACCTCAATCCAGATTATTTTGGGGAGTTACCAATAAAGTATCCATACCAGGAAGTACTTAATTTTTTAAGCTACTGCTTTTCTTAATCTCAGTGGATATATTTACTGATAAACAGCTACCTACGCAGCATGTCCATGTCGTTGCTAAATGAGCTTTTATCTCTCTCCATCACCACAAATCAGATTCTTCTGAGGAGTTCCCAGTACATTATCCTTTCCCCTGTGTAATTGCCTTAACAAGATCCAGCTGTTTTTAATCTCAGAAGGTTTACACCCTGATATACAGCTGCCTACCCCCTTCGTAAGTGCAGGTCCTAAATGAGCTTTTTTCTCTGTTCCCTCACCACAATCCAGATTCTTTTGGGGAGTTACCAGTACAGTAACCATTCCAAGAAGTACTTAATTTATTAAGCTTCTGCTTTTCTTAATCTCTGTGGAGATATTTACTGATAAACAGCTAACTATGCAGCATTTTCATGTCGTTCTTAAATGAGCTTTTATCGGTCTCCCCTCATCACAAATCAGATTCTTCTGAGGAGTTCCCAGTACATTATCCTTTCCCCTGTGTAATTACCTGAACAAGCCCCAGCTGTTTTTATTCTCAGAAGGGATACTCCCTGATATACAGCTGCCTACCCCCTTCGTAAGTGCAGGTCCTAAATGAGCTTTTGTCTTTGTTCCCTCACCACAATCCAGATTCTTTTGGGGAGTTACCAGTACAGTAACTATAACAGGAAGTACTTAATTTGTTAAGCTACTGCTTTTCTTAATCTCCGTGGAGATATTTACTGATAAACAACTACCTACGCAGCATGTCCATGTCGTTCCAAAATGAGCTTTTATCTCTCTCCTCTCACCACAAATCAGATTCTTCTGAGGAGTTCCCAGTACATTATCCTTTCCCCTGTGTAATTACCTTAACAAGCTCCAGCTGTTTTTATTCTCAGAAGGTTTACTCCCTGATATACAGCTGCCTACCCCCTTCGTAAGTGCAGGTCCTAAATGAGCTTTTTTCTCTGTTCCCTCACCACAATCCAGATTCTTTTGGGGAGTTACCAGTACAGTAACCTTACCAGGAAGTACTTAATTTATTAAGCTACTGCTTTTCTTAATCTCAGCGGAGATATTTACTAATAAACAGCTACCTACGCAGCATGTTCATTTCGTTCATAAATGAGCTTTTATCTCTCTCCCATCACCACAAATCAGATTCTTCTGAGGAGTTCCCAGTACATTATCCTTTCCCCTGTGTAATTACCTTAACAAACTCCAGCTGTTTTTATTCTCAGAAGGTTTACTCCCTGATATACAGCTGCCTACCCTCTTCGTAAGTGCAGGCCCTAAATGAGCTTTTTTCTCTGTTCCCTCACCACAATCCAGATTCATTTGGGGAGTTACCAGTACAGTAACCATACCAGGAAGTACTTAATTTATTAAGCTACTGCTTTTCTTAATCTCAGTGGAGATATTTACTGATAAACAGCTACATATGCAGCATTTTAATGTCGTTTTAAATGAGCTTTTATCTCTCTCCCCTCACCACAAATCAGATTCTTCTGAGGAGTTCCCAGTACATTATCCTTTCCCCTGTGTAATTACCTGAACCAGCTCCAGCTGTTTTTATTCTCAGAAGGGATACTCCCTGATATACAGCTGCCTACCCCCTTCGTAAGTGCAGGTCCTAAATGAGCTTTTTTCTCTGTTCCCTCACCACAATCAAGATTCTTTTGGGGAGTTGCCCGTACAGTAACCATACCAGGAAGTACTTAATTTATTAAGCTACTGCTTTTCTTAATCTCAGTGGAGATATTTACTGATAAACAGCTACCTACGCAGCATGTGCATGTCATTCATAAATGAGCTTTTATCTCTCTCCCCTCACCACAAATCAAATTCTTCTGAGGAGTTCCCAGTACATTATCCTTTCCCCTGTGTAATTACCTTAACAAGCTCCAGCTGTTTTTATTCTCAGAAGGTGTATTCAGTGATACACAGTTGCCTACCCCCTTCTTAAGTTCAGGTCCTACATGAGCTTTTTTCTCTGTTCCCTCACCACAATCCAGATTCTTTTGGGGAGTTACCAGTACAGTAACCATAACAGGAAGTACTTAATTTATTAAGCTACTGCTTTTCTTAATCTCAGTGGAGATATTTACTGATAAACAGCTACCTATGCAGTATGTTCATGTCGTTCCTAAATGAGCTTTTATCTCTCTCCCCTCACCACAAATCAGATTCTTCTGAGGAGTTCCCAGTATATTATCCTTTCCCCTGTGTAATTACCTTAACAAGCTCCAGCTGTTTTTATTCTTAGAAGGGATACTCCCTGATATACAGCTGCCTACCCCCTTCGTAAGTGCATGTCTTAAATGAGCTTTTTTCTCTGTTCCCTCACCACAATCCAGATTCTTTTGGGGAGTTACCAGTACAGTAACCATTCCAAGAAGTACTTAATTTATTAAGCTTCTGCTTTTCTTAATCTCTGTGGAGATATTTACTGATAAACAGCTAACTATGCAGCATTTTCATGTCGTTCTTAAATGAGCTTTTATCTGTCTCCCCTCATCACAAATCAGATTCTTCTGAGGAGTTCCCAGTACATTATCCTTTCCCCTGTGTAATTACCTGAACAAGCCCCACCTGTTTTTATTCTCAGAAGGGATACTCCCTGATATACAGCTGCCTACCCCCTTCGTAAGTGCAGGTCCTAAATGAGCTTTTGTCTTTGTTCCCTCACCACAATCCAGATTCTTTTGGGGAGTTACCAGTACAGTAACAATAACAGGAAGTACTTAATTTGTTAAGCTACTGCTTTTCTTAATCTCCGTGGAGATATTTACTGATAAACAACTACCTAAGCAGCATGTCCATGTCGTTCCTAAATGAGCTTTTATCTCTCTCCCCTCACCACAAATCAGATTCTTCTGAGGAGTTCCCAGTACATTATCCTTTCCCCTGTGTAATTACCTTAACAAGCTCCAGCTGTTTTTATTCTCAGAAGGTTTACTCCCTGATATACAGCTGCCTACCCCCTTCGTAAGTGCAGGTCCTAAATGAGCTTTTTTCTCTGTTCCCTCACCACAATCCAGATTCTTTTGGGGAGTTACCAGTACAGTAACCATACCAGGAATTAATTCATTTATTAAGCTACTGCTTTTCTTAATCTCAGTGGAGATATTTACTGATAAACAGCTACCTATGCAGCATTTTCATGTCGTTCCTAAATGAGCTTTTATCTCTCTCCTCTCACCACAAATCAGATTCTTCTGAGGAGTTCGCAGTACATTATCCTTTTCCATGTGTAGTTACCTTAACAAGCTCCAGCTGCTTTTATTCTCAGAAGGTGTATTCACTGATATACAGTTGCCTACCCCCTTCTTAAGTTCAGGTCCTACATGAGCTTTTTTCTCTGTTCCTTCACCACAATCCAGATTCTTTTGGGGAGTACCAGTCCAGTAACCATACCAGGAAGTACTTAATTTATTAAGCTACTGCTTTTCTTAATCTCAGTGGAGATATTTACTGATAAACAGCTACCTATGCAGCATTTTAATGTCGTTCATAAATGAGCTATTATCTCTCTCCCCTCACCACAAATCAGATTCTTCTGAGGAGTTCGCAGTACATTATCCTATTCTATGTGTACTTACCTTAACAAGCTCCAGCTGCTTTTATTCTCAGAAGGTGTATTCACTGATATACAGTTGCCTACCCCCTTCGTAAGTTCAGGTCCTACATGAGCTTTTTTCTCTGTTCCCTCACCACAATCCAGATTCTTTTGGGGAGTTACCAGTACAGTAACCATACCAGGAAGTACTTAATTTATTAAGCTACTGCTTTTATTAATCTCAGTGGAGATATTTACTGATAAACAGCTACCTACGCAGCATGTTCATGTCGTTCATAAATGAGCTTTTATCTCTCTCCCCTCACCACAAATCAAATTCTTCTGAGGAGTTCCCAGTACATTATCCTTTCCCCTGTGTAATTACCTTAACAAGCTCCAGCTGTTTTTATTCTCAGAAGGTTTACTCCCTGATATACAGCTGCCTACCCCCTTCGGAAGTGCAGGTCCTAAATGAGCTTTTTTCTCTGTTCCCTCACCACAATCCAGATTCTTTTGGGGAGTTACCAGTACAGTAACCATACCAGGAATTAATTCATTTATTAAGCTACTGCTTTTCTTAATCTCAGTGGAGATATTTACTGATAAACAGCTACCTATGCAGCATTTTCATGTCGTTCCTAAATGAGCTTTTATCTCTCTCCTCTCACCACAAATCAGATTCTTCTGAGGAGTTCGCAGTACATTATCCTTTTCCATGTGTAGTTACCTTAACAAGCTCCAGCTGCTTTTATTCTCTGAAGGTGTATTCACTGATAGACAGTAGCCTACCCCCTTCGTAAGTTCAGGTAGTACATGAGCTTTTTTCTCTGTTCCCTCACCACAATCCAGATTCTTTTGGGGAGTACCAGTACAGTAACCATACCAGGAAGTACTTAATTTATTAAGCTACTGATTTATTTAATCTCAGTGGAGATATTTACTGATAAACAGCTACCTATGCAGCATTTTCATCCAGATTATTCTGAGGAGTTCCCAGTACATTATCCTTTCCCCTGTGTAATTACCTTAACAAGCTCCAGCTGTTTTTATTCTCAGAAGATTTACTCCCTGATATACAGCTGCCTACCCCCTTCGTAAGTGCAGGTCCTAAATGAGCTTTTTTCTCTGTTCCCTCACCACAATCCAGATTCTTTTGGGGAGTTACAAGTACAGAAACCATACCAGGAAGTACTTATTTTATTAAGCTACTGCTTTTCTTAATCTCAGTGGAGATATTTACTGATAAACAGCTACCTACGCAGCATGTTCGTGTCGTTCCAAAATGACATTTTATCTCTCTCCCCTCACCACAAATCAGATTCTTCTGAGGAGTTCCCAGTACATTATACATTCCCCTGTGTAATTACCTCAACAAGCTCCAGCTGTTTTTATTCTCAGAAGGTTTACTACCTGATATACAGATGCCTACCCCCTTCGTAAGTGCAGGTCCTAAATGAGCTTTTTTCTCTGTTCCTTCACCACAATCCAGATTCTTTTGGGGAGTTACCAATACAGTAACCATACCAGGAAGTACTTAATTTATTAAGGTACTGCTTTTCTTAATCTCAGTGGAGATATTTACTGATAAACAGCTACCTATGCAGCATTTTCATGTCATTCCTAAATGAGCTTTTATCTCTCTCCCATCACCACGAATCAGATTCTTCTGAGGAGTTCCCAGTACATTATCCTTTCCCCTGTGTAATTACCTGAACCAGCTCCAGCTGTTTTTATTCTCAGAAGGGATACTCCCTGATATACAGCTGCCTACCCCCTTCGTAAGTGCAGGTCCTAAATGAGCTTTTTTCTCTGTTCCCTCACCACAATCAAGATTCCTTTGGGGAGTTGCCCGTACAGTAACCATACCAGGAAGTACTTAATTTATTAAGCTACTGCTTTTATTAATCTCAGTGGAGATATTTACTGATAAACAGCTACCTACGCAGCATGTTCATGTCGTTCATAAATGAGCTTTTATCTCTCTCCCCCCACCACAAATCAAATTCTTCTGAGGAGTTCCCAGTACATTATCCTTTCCCCTGTGTAATTACCTTAACAAGCTCCAGCTGTTTTTATTCTCAGAAGGTTTACTCCCTGATATACAGCTGCCTACCCCCTTCGTAAGTGCAGGTCCTAAATGAGCTTTTGTCTTTGTTCCCTCACCACAATCCAGATTCTTTTGGGGAGTTACCAGTACAGTAACCATAACAGGAAGTACTTAATTTGTTAAGCTACTGCTTTTCTTAATCTCCGTGGATATATTTACTGATAAACAACTACCTACGCAGCATGTCCATGTCGTTCCTAAATGAGCTTTTATCTCTCTCCCCTCACCACAAATCAGATTCTTCTGAGGAGTTCCCAGTACATTATCCTTTCCCCTGTGTAATTACCTTAACAAGCTCCAGCTGTTTTTATTCTCAGAAGGGATACTCCCTGATATACAGCTGCCTACCCCCTTCGTAAGTGCAGGTCCTAAATGAGCTTTTTTCTCTGTTCCCTCACCACAATCCAGATTCTTTTGGGGAGTTACCAGTACAGTAACCATACCAGGAAGTACTTAATTTATTAAGCTACTGCTTTTCTTAATCTCAGCGGAGATATTTACTAATAAACAGCTACCTACGCAGCATGTTCATTTCGTTCATAAATGAGCTTTTATCTCTCTCCCATCACCACAAATCAGATTCTTCTGAGGAGTTCCCAGTACATTATCCTTTCCCCTGTGTAATTACCTTAACAAACTCCAGCTGTTTTTATTCTCAGAAGGTTTACTCCCTGATATACAGCTGCCTACCCTCTTCGTAAGTGCAGGCCCTAAATGAGCTTTTTTCTCTGTTCCCTCACCACAATCCAGATTCTTTTGGGGAGTTACCAGTACAGTAACCATACCAGGAAGTACTTAATTTATTAAGTTACTGCTTTTCTTAATCTCAGTGGAGATATTTACTGATAAACAGCTACCTATGCAGCATTTTAATGTCGTTCTTAAATGAGCTTTTATCTCTCTCCCCTCACCACAAATCAGATTCTTCTGAGGAGTTCCCAGTATATTATCCTTTCCCCTGTGTAATTACCTTAACAAGCTCCAGCTGTTTTTATTCTTAGAAGGGATACTCCCTGATATACAGCTGCCTACCCCCTTCGTAAGTGCATGTCTTAAATGAGCTTTTTTCTCTATTCCCTCACCACAATCCAGATTCTTTTGTGGAGTTACCAGTACAGTAACCATACCAGGAAGTACTTAATTTATTAAGCTACTGCTTTTCTTAATCTCAGCGGAGATATTTACTGATAAACAGGTACCTACGCAGCATGTTCATTTCGTTCATAAATGAGCTTTTATCTCTCTCCCATCACCACAAATCAGATTCTTCTGAGGAGTTCCCAGTACATTATGCTTTCCCCTGTGTAATTACCTTAACAAACTCCAGCTGTTTTTATTCTCAGAAGGTTTACTCCCTGATATACAGCTGCCTACCCTCTTCGTAAGTGCAGGTCCTAAATGAGCTTTTTTCTCTGTTCCCTCACCACAATTCAGATTCTTTTGGGGAGTTACCAGTACAGTAACCATACCAGGAAGTACTTAATTTATTAAGATACTGCTTTTCTTAATCTCAGTGGAGATATTTACTGATAAACAGCTACCTATGCAGCATTTTAATGTCGTTCATAAATGAGCTATTATCTCTCTCCCCTCTCCACAAATTAGATTCTGCTGAGGAGTTCCCAGTATGTTATCCTTTCCCCTGTGTAATTACCTTAACAAGCTCCAGCTGTTTTTATTCTCACGAGGGATACTCCCTGATATACAGCTGCCTACACCATTCGAAAGTGCTGGTCCTAAATAAGCTTTTTTGTCTATTCCCTCACCTCAATCCAGATTATTTTGGGGAGTTACCAGTAAAGTATCCATACCAGGAAGTACTTAATTTATTAAGCTACTGCTTTTCTTAATCTCAGTGGAGATATTTACTGATAAACAGCTACATATGCAGCATGTTCATGTCGTTCTTAAATGAGCTTTTATCTCTCTCCCCTCACCACAAATCAGATTCTTCTGAGTAGTTCCCAGTACATTATCCTTTCCCCTGTGTAATTACCTTAACAAGCTCCAGCTGTTTTTATTTTCAGAAGGGATACTCCCTGATATACAGCTGCCTAGCTCCTTCGTAAGTGCAGGTCCTAAATGAGCTTTTTTCTCTGTTCCTTCACCACAATCCAGATTCTTTTGGGGAGTTACCAGTATAGTAACCATACCAGGAACTACTTAATTTATGAAGCTACTGCTTTTCTTAATCTCAGTGGAGATATTTACTGGTAAACAGCTACCTACGCAGCATGTTCATGTCGTTCCTAAATGAGCTTTTATCTCTCTCCCCTCACCACAAATCTGATTTTTCTGAGGAGTTCCCAGTACATTATCCTTTCCCCTGTGTAATTACCTTAACAAACTCCAGCTGTTTTTATTCTCAGAAGGTTTACTCCCTGATATACAGCTGCCTACCCTCTTCGTAAGTGCAGGTCCTAAATGAGCTTTTTTCTCTGTTCCCTCACAACAATACAGATTCTTTTGGGGAGTTACCAGTACAGTAACCATACCAGGAAGTACTTAATTTATTAAGCTACTGCTTTTCTTAATCTCAGTGGAGATATTTACTGATAAACAGCTACCTACGCAGCATGTTCATGTCGTTCCTAAATGAGCTTTTATCTCTCTCCCCTCACCACAAATCAGATTCTTCTGAGGAGTTCCCAGTACATTATCTTTTCCCCTGTGTAATTGCCTTAACAAGCTCCAGCTGTTTTTATTCTCAGAAGGTTTACTCCCTGATATACAGCAGCCTACCCACTTCGTTAGTGCAGGTCCGGAATGAGCTTTTTTCTCTGTTCCCTCACCACCATCCACATTCTTTTGGGGAGTTACCAGTACAGTAACCATACCAGGAAGTACTTAATTTATTAAGATACTGCTTTTCTTAATCTCAGTGGAGATATTTACTGATAAAAAGCTACCTACGCAGCATGTTCATTTCGATCCTAAATGAGCTTTTATCTCTCTCCCCTCACTACGAATCAGATTCTTCTGAGGAGTTCCCAGTACATTATCCTTTCCCCTGTGTAATTACCTTAACAAGCTCCAGCTGTTTTTATTCTCAGAAGGTTTACTCCCTGATATACAGCTGCCTACCCCCTTCGTAAGTGCAGGTCCTAAATGAGCTTTTTTCTCTGTTCCCTCACCACAATCCAGATTCTTTTGGGGAGTTACCAGTACAGTAACCATTCCAAGAAGTACTTAATTTATTAAGCTTCTGCTTTTCTTAATCTCTGTGGTGATATTTACTGATAAACAGCTAACTATGGAGCATTTTCATGTCGTTCTTAAATGAGCTTTTATCTGTCTCCCCTCATCACAAATCAGATTCTTCTGAGGAGTTCCCAGTACATTATCCTTTCCCCTGTGTAATTACCTGAACAAGCCCCAGCTGTTTTTATTCTCAGAAGGGATACTCCCTGATATACAGCTGCCTACCCCCTTCGTAAGTGCAGGTCCTAAATGAGCTTTTTTCTCTGTTCCCTCACCACAATCCAGATTCTTTTGGGGAGTTACCAGTACAGTAACCATACCAGGAAGTACTTAATTTATTAAGCTACTGCTTTTCTTAATCTCAGCGGAGATATTTACTGATAAACAGGTACCTACGCAGCATGTTCATTTCGTTCATAAATGAGCTTTTATCTCTCTCCCATCACCACAAATCAGATTCTTCTGAGGAGTTCCCAGTACATTATGCTTTCCCCTGTGTAATTACCTTAACAAACTCCAGCTGTTTTTATTCTCAGAAGGTTTACTCCCTGATATACAGCTGCCTACCCTCTTCGTAAGTGCAGGTCCTAAATGAGCTTTTTTCTCTGTTCCCTCACCACAATTCAGATTCTTTTGGGGAGTTACCAGTACAGTAACCATACCAGGAAGTACTTAATTTATTAAGCTACTGCTTTTCTTAATCTCAGTGGAGATATTTACTGATAAACAGCTACATGTGCAGCATTTTAATGTCGTTCTTAAATGAGCTTTTATCTCTCTCCCCTCACCACAAATAAGATTCTTCTGAGGAGTTCCCAGTACATTATCCTTTCCGATGTGTAATTACCTGAACCAGCTCCAGCTGTTTTTATTCTCAGAAGGGATACTCCCTGATATACAGCTGCCTACCCCCTTCGTAAGTGCAGGTCCTACATGAGCTTTTTTCTCTGTTCCCTCACCACAATCAAGATTCTTTTGGGGAGTTGCCCGTACAGTAACCATACCAGGAAGTACTTAATTTATTAAGCTACTGCTTTTATTAATCTCAGTGGAGATATTTACTGATAAACAGCTACCTACGCAGCATGTTCATGTCTTTCATAAATGAGCTTTTATCTCTCTCCCCTCACCACAAATCAAATTCTTCTGAGGAGTTCCCAGTACATTATCCTTTCCCCTGTGTAATTACCTTAACAAGCTCCAGCTGTTTTTATTCTCAGAAGGTTTACTCCCTGATATACAGCTGCCTACCCCCTTCGGAAGTGCAGGTCCTAAATGAGCTTTTTTCTCTGTTCCCTCACCACAATCCAGATTCTTTTGGGGAGTTACCAGTACAGTAACCATACCAGGAAGTACTTAATTTATTAAGCTACTGCTTTTCTTAATCTCATTGGAGATATTTACTGATAAACAGCTACCTATGCAGCATGTTCATGTCGTTCTTAAATGAGCTTTTATCTCTCTCCCCTCACCACAAATCAGATTCTTCTGAGTAGTTCCCAGTACATTATCCTTTCCCCTGTGTAATTACCTTAACAAGCTCCAGCTGTTTTTATTTTCAGAAGGGATACTCCCTGATATACAGCTGCCTAGCTCCTTCGTAAGTGCAGGTCCTAAATGAGCTTTTTTCTCTGTTCCCTCACCACAATCCAGATTCTTTTGGGGAGTTACCAGTATAGTAACCATAC
This sequence comes from Perognathus longimembris pacificus, assembly GCF_023159225.1. Taxonomy (NCBI): domain Eukaryota; kingdom Metazoa; phylum Chordata; class Mammalia; order Rodentia; family Heteromyidae; genus Perognathus; species Perognathus longimembris. Next base: position 24,681,500 of record NC_063181.1, on the reverse strand, counting down.
CAGGAACTACTTAATTTATGAAGCTACTGCTTTTCTTAATCTCAGTGGAGATATTTACTGATAAACAGCTACCTACGCAGTATGTTCATGTCGTTCCTAAATGAGCTTTTATCTCTCTCCCCTCACCACAAATCTGATTTTTCTGAGGAGTTCCCAGTACATTATCCTTTCCCCTGTGTAATTACCTTAACAAACTCCAGCTGTTTTTATTCTCAGAAGGTTTACTCCCTGATATACAGCTGCCTACCCTCTTCGTAAGTGCAGGTCCTAAATGAGCTTTTTTCTCTGTTCCCTCACAACAATACAGATTCTTTTGGGGAGTTACCAGTACAGTAACCATACCAGGAAGTACTTAATTTATTAAGCTACTGCTTTTCTTAATCTCAGTGGAGATATTTACTGATAAACAGCTACCTACACAGCATGTTCATGTCGTTCCTAAATGAGCTTTTATCTCTCTCCCCTCACCACAAATCAGATTCTTCTGAGGAGTTCCCAGTACATTATCTTTTCCCCTGTGTAATTGCCTTAACAAGCTCCAGCTGTTTTTATTCTCAGAATGTTTACTCCCTGATATACAGCAGCCTACCCACTTCGTTAGTGCAGGTCCGGAATGAGCTTTTTTCTCATTTCCCTCACCACCATCCACATTCTTTTGGGGAGTTACCAGTACAGTAACCATACCAGGAAGTACTTAATTTATTAAGATACTGCTTTTCTTAATCTCAGTGGAGATATTTACTGATAAACAGCTACCTATGCAGCATTTTAATGTCGTTCATAAATGAGCTATTATCTCTCTCCCCTCACCACAAATGAGATTCTGCTGAGGAGTTCCCAGTATGTTATCCTTTCCCCTGTGTAATTACCTTAACAAGCTCCAGCTGTTTTTATTCTCACGAGGGATACTTCCTGATATACAGCTGCCTACACCATTCGAAAGTGCTGGTCCTAAATAAGCTTTTTTGTCTATTCCCTCACCTCAATCCAGATTATTTTGGGGAGTTACCAGTAAAGTATCCATACCAGGAAGTACTTAATTTATTAAGCTACTGCTTTTCTTAATCTCAGTGGAGATATTTACTGATAAACAGCTACATATGCAGCATTTTAATGTCGTTCTTAAATGAGCTTTTATCTCTCTCCCCTCACCACAAATAAGATTCTTCTGAGGAGTTCCCAGTACATTATCCTTTCCCCTGTGTAATTACCTGAACCAGCTCCAGCTGTTTTTATTCTCAGAAGGGATACTCCCTGATATACAGCTGCCTAACCCCTTCGTAAGTGCAGGTCCTACATGAGCTTTTTTCTCTGTTCCCTCACCACAATCAAGATTCTTTTGGGGAGTTGCCCGTACAGTAACCATACCAGGAAGTACTTAATTTATTAAGCTACTGCTTTTATTAATCTCAGTGGAGATATTTACTGATAAACAGCTACCTACGCAGCATGTTCATGTCTTTCATAAATGAGCTTTTATCTCTCTCCCCTCACCACAAATCAAATTCTTCTGAGGAGTTCCCAGTACATTATCCTTTCCCCTGTGTAATTACCTTAACAAGCTCCAGCTGTTTTTATTCTCAGAAGGTTTACTCCCTGATATACAGCTGCCTACCCCCTTCGGAAGTGCAGGTCCTAAATGAGCTTTTTTCTCTGTTCCCTCAACACAATCCAGATTCTTTTGGGGAGTTACCAGTATAGTAACCATACCAGGAAGTACTTAATTTATTAAGCTACTGCTTTTCTTAATCTCATTGGAGATATTTACTGATAAACAGCTACATATGCTGCATGTTCATGTCGTTCTTAAATGAGCTTTTATCTCTCTCCCCTCACCACAAATCAGATTCTTCTGAGTAGTTCCCAGTACATTATCCTTTCCCCTGTGTAATTACCTTAACAAGCTCCAGCTGTTTTTATTTTCAGAAGGGATACTCCCTGATATACAGCTGCCTAGCTCCTTCGTAAGTGCAGGTCCTAAATGAGCTTTTTTCTCTGTTCCCTCACCACAATCCAGATTCTTTTGGGGAGTTACCAGTATAGTAACCATACCAGGAACTACTTAATTTATGAAGCTACTGCTTTTCTTAATCTCAGTGGAGATATTTACTGGTAAACAGCTACCTACGCAGCATGTTCATGTCGTTCCTAAATGAGCTTTTATCTCTCTCCCCTCACCACAAATCTGATTTTTCTGAGGAGTTCCCAGTACATTATCCTTTCTCCTGTGTAATTACCTTAACAAACTCCAGCTGTTTTTATTCTCAGAAGGTTTACTCCCTGATATACAGCTGCCTACCCTCTTCGTAAGTGCAGGTCCTAAATGAGCTTTTTTCTCTGTTCCCTCACAACAATACAGATTCTTTTGGGGAGTTACCAGTACAGTAACCATACCAGGAAGTACTTAATTTATTAAGCTACTGCTTTTCTTAATCTCAGTGGAGATATTTACTGATAAACAGCTACCTACGCAGCATGTTCATGTCTTTCCTAAATGAGCTTTTATCTCTCTCCCCTCACCACAAATCAGATTCTTCTGAGGAGTTCCCAGTACATTATCTTTTCCCCTGTGTAATTGCCTTAACAAGCTCCAGCTGTTTTTATTCTCAGAAGGTTTACTCCCTGATATACAGCAGCCTACCCACTTCGTTAGTGCAGGTCCGGAATGAGCTTTTTTCTCTGTTCCCTCACCACCATCCACATTCTTTTGGGGAGTTACCAGTACAGTAACCATACCAGGAAGTACTTAATTTATTAAGATACTGCTTTTCTTAATCTCAGTGGAGATATTTACTGATAAAAAGCTACCTACGCAGCATGTTCATTTCGATCCTAAATGAGCTTTTATCTCTCTCCCCTCACTACGAATCAGATTCTTCTGAGGAGTTCTCAGTACATTATCCTTTCCCCTGTGTAATTACCTTAACAAGCTCCAGCTGTTTTTATTCTCAGAAGGTTTACTCCCTGATATACAGCTGCCTACCCCCTTCGTAAGTGCAGGTCCTAAATGAGCTTTTTTCTCTGTTCCCTCACCACAATCCAGATTCTTTTGGGGAGTTACCAGTACAGTAACCATTCCAAGAAGTACTTAATTTATTAAGCTTCTGCTTTTCTTAATCTCTGTGGTGATATTTACTGATAAACAGCTAACTATGGAGCATTTTCATGTCGTTCTTAAATGAGCTTTTATCTGTCTCCCCTCATCACAAATCAGATTCTTCTGAGGAGTTCCCAGTACATTATCCTTTCCCCTGTGTAATTACCTGAACAAGCCCCAGCTGTTTTTATTCTCAGAAGGGATACTCCCTGATATACAGCTGCCTACCCCCTTCGTAAGTGCAGGTCCTAAATGAGCTTTTTTCTCTGTTCCCTCACCACAATCCAGATTCTTTTGGGGAGTTACCAGTACAGTAACCATACCAGGAAGTACTTAATTTATTAAGCTACTGCTTTTCTTAATCTCAGCGGAGATATTTACTGATAAACAGGTACCTACGCAGCATGTTCATTTCGTTCATAAATGAGCTTTTATCTCTCTCCCATCACCACAAATCAGATTCTTCTGAGGAGTTCCCAGTACATTATGCTTTCCCCTGTGTAATTACCTTAACAAACTCCAGCTGTTTTTATTCTCAGAAGGTTTACTCCCTGATATACAGCTGCCTACCCTCTTCGTAAGTGCAGGCCCTAAATGAGCTTTTTTCTCTGTTCCCTCACCACAATCCAGATTCTTTTGGGGAGTTACCAGTACAGTAACCATACCAGGAAGTACTTAATTTATTAAGTTACTGCTTTTCTTAATCTCAGTGGAGATATTTACTGATAAACAGCTACCTATGCAGCATTTTAATGTCGTTCTTAAATGAGCTTTTATCTCTCTCCCCTCACCACAAATCAGATTCTTCTGAGGAGTTCCCAGTATATTATCCTTTCCCCTGTGTAATTACCTTAACAAGCTCCAGCTGTTTTTATTCTTAGAAGGGATACTCCCTGATATACAGCTGCCTACCCCCTTCGTAAGTGCATGTCTTAAATGAGCTTTTTTCTCTATTCCCTCACCACAATCCAGATTCTTTTGTGGAGTTACCAGTACAGTAACCATACCAGGAAGTACTTAATTTATTAAGCTACTGCTTTTCTTAATCTCAGCGGAGATATTTACTGATAAACAGGTACCTACGCAGCATGTTCATTTCGTTCATAAATGAGCTTTTATCTCTCTCCCATCACCACAAATCAGATTCTTCTGAGGAGTTCCCAGTACATTATGCTTTCCCCTGTGTAATTACCTTAACAAACTCCAGCTGTTTTTATTCTCAGAAGGTTTACTCCCTGATATACAGCTGCCTACCCTCTTCGTAAGTGCAGGTCCTAAATGAGCTTTTTTCTCTGTTCCCTCACCACAATTCAGATTCTTTTGGGGAGTTACCAGTACAGTAACCATACCAGGAAGTACTTAATTTATTAAGATACTGCTTTTCTTAATCTCAGTGGAGATATTTACTGATAAACAGCTACCTATGCAGCATTTTAATGTCGTTCATAAATGAGCTATTATCTCTCTCCCCTCTCCACAAATTAGATTCTGCTGAGGAGTTCCCAGTATGTTATCCTTTCCCCTGTGTAATTACCTTAACAAGCTCCAGCTGTTTTTATTCTCACGAGGGATACTCCCTGATATACAGCTGCCTACACCATTCGAAAGTGCTGGTCCTAAATAAGCTTTTTTGTCTATTCCCTCACCTCAATCCAGATTATTTTGGGGAGTTACCAGTAAAGTATCCATACCAGGAAGTACTTAATTTATTAAGCTACTGCTTTTCTTAATCTCAGTGGAGATATTTACTGATAAACAGCTACATATGCAGCATGTTCATGTCGTTCTTAAATGAGCTTTTATCTCTCTCCCCTCACCACAAATCAGATTCTTCTGAGTAGTTCCCAGTACATTATCCTTTCCCCTGTGTAATTACCTTAACAAGCTCCAGCTGTTTTTATTTTCAGAAGGGATACTCCCTGATATACAGCTGCCTAGCTCCTTCGTAAGTGCAGGTCCTAAATGAGCTTTTTTCTCTGTTCCTTCACCACAATCCAGATTCTTTTGGGGAGTTACCAGTATAGTAACCATACCAGGAACTACTTAATTTATGAAGCTACTGCTTTTCTTAATCTCAGTGGAGATATTTACTGGTAAACAGCTACCTACGCAGCATGTTCATGTCGTTCCTAAATGAGCTTTTATCTCTCTCCCCTCACCACAAATCTGATTTTTCTGAGGAGTTCCCAGTACATTATCCTTTCCCCTGTGTAATTACCTTAACAAACTCCAGCTGTTTTTATTCTCAGAAGGTTTACTCCCTGATATACAGCTGCCTACCCTCTTCGTAAGTGCAGGTCCTAAATGAGCTTTTTTCTCTGTTCCCTCACAACAATACAGATTCTTTTGGGGAGTTACCAGTACAGTAACCATACCAGGAAGTACTTAATTTATTAAGCTACTGCTTTTCTTAATCTCAGTGGAGATATTTACTGATAAACAGCTACCTACGCAGCATGTTCATGTCGTTCCTAAATGAGCTTTTATCTCTCTCCCCTCACCACAAATCAGATTCTTCTGAGGAGTTCCCAGTACATTATCTTTTCCCCTGTGTAATTGCCTTAACAAGCTCCAGCTGTTTTTATTCTCAGAAGGTTTACTCCCTGATATACAGCAGCCTACCCACTTCGTTAGTGCAGGTCCGGAATGAGCTTTTTTCTCTGTTCCCTCACCACCATCCACATTCTTTTGGGGAGTTACCAGTACAGTAACCATACCAGGAAGTACTTAATTTATTAAGATACTGCTTTTCTTAATCTCAGTGGAGATATTTACTGATAAAAAGCTACCTACGCAGCATGTTCATTTCGATCCTAAATGAGCTTTTATCTCTCTCCCCTCACTACGAATCAGATTCTTCTGAGGAGTTCCCAGTACATTATCCTTTCCCCTGTGTAATTACCTTAACAAGCTCCAGCTGTTTTTATTCTCAGAAGGTTTACTCCCTGATATACAGCTGCCTACCCCCTTCGTAAGTGCAGGTCCTAAATGAGCTTTTTTCTCTGTTCCCTCACCACAATCCAGATTCTTTTGGGGAGTTACCAGTACAGTAACCATTCCAAGAAGTACTTAATTTATTAAGCTTCTGCTTTTCTTAATCTCTGTGGTGATATTTACTGATAAACAGCTAACTATGGAGCATTTTCATGTCGTTCTTAAATGAGCTTTTATCTGTCTCCCCTCATCACAAATCAGATTCTTCTGAGGAGTTCCCAGTACATTATCCTTTCCCCTGTGTAATTACCTGAACAAGCCCCAGCTGTTTTTATTCTCAGAAGGGATACTCCCTGATATACAGCTGCCTACCCCCTTCGTAAGTGCAGGTCCTAAATGAGCTTTTTTCTCTGTTCCCTCACCACAATCCAGATTCTTTTGGGGAGTTACCAGTACAGTAACCATACCAGGAAGTACTTAATTTATTAAGCTACTGCTTTTCTTAATCTCAGCGGAGATATTTACTGATAAACAGGTACCTACGCAGCATGTTCATTTCGTTCATAAATGAGCTTTTATCTCTCTCCCATCACCACAAATCAGATTCTTCTGAGGAGTTCCCAGTACATTATGCTTTCCCCTGTGTAATTACCTTAACAAACTCCAGCTGTTTTTATTCTCAGAAGGTTTACTCCCTGATATACAGCTGCCTACCCTCTTCGTAAGTGCAGGTCCTAAATGAGCTTTTTTCTCTGTTCCCTCACCACAATTCAGATTCTTTTGGGGAGTTACCAGTACAGTAACCATACCAGGAAGTACTTAATTTATTAAGCTACTGCTTTTCTTAATCTCAGTGGAGATATTTACTGATAAACAGCTACATGTGCAGCATTTTAATGTCGTTCTTAAATGAGCTTTTATCTCTCTCCCCTCACCACAAATAAGATTCTTCTGAGGAGTTCCCAGTACATTATCCTTTCCGATGTGTAATTACCTGAACCAGCTCCAGCTGTTTTTATTCTCAGAAGGGATACTCCCTGATATACAGCTGCCTACCCCCTTCGTAAGTGCAGGTCCTACATGAGCTTTTTTCTCTGTTCCCTCACCACAATCAAGATTCTTTTGGGGAGTTGCCCGTACAGTAACCATACCAGGAAGTACTTAATTTATTAAGCTACTGCTTTTATTAATCTCAGTGGAGATATTTACTGATAAACAGCTACCTACGCAGCATGTTCATGTCTTTCATAAATGAGCTTTTATCTCTCTCCCCTCACCACAAATCAAATTCTTCTGAGGAGTTCCCAGTACATTATCCTTTCCCCTGTGTAATTACCTTAACAAGCTCCAGCTGTTTTTATTCTCAGAAGGTTTACTCCCTGATATACAGCTGCCTACCCCCTTCGGAAGTGCAGGTCCTAAATGAGCTTTTTTCTCTGTTCCCTCACCACAATCCAGATTCTTTTGGGGAGTTACCAGTACAGTAACCATACCAGGAAGTACTTAATTTATTAAGCTACTGCTTTTCTTAATCTCATTGGAGATATTTACTGATAAACAGCTACCTATGCAGCATGTTCATGTCGTTCTTAAATGAGCTTTTATCTCTCTCCCCTCACCACAAATCAGATTCTTCTGAGTAGTTCCCAGTACATTATCCTTTCCCCTGTGTAATTACCTTAACAAGCTCCAGCTGTTTTTATTTTCAGAAGGGATACTCCCTGATATACAGCTGCCTAGCTCCTTCGTAAGTGCAGGTCCTAAATGAGCTTTTTTCTCTGTTCCCTCACCACAATCCAGATTCTTTTGGGGAGTTACCAGTATAGTAACCATACCAGGAACTACTTAATTTATGAAGCTACTGCTTTTCTTAATCTCAGTGGAGATATTTACTGATAAACAGCTACCTACGCAGTATGTTCATGTCGTTCCTAAATGAGCTTTTATCTCTCTCCCCTCACCACAAATCTGATTTTTCTGAGGAGTTCCCAGTACATTATCCTTTCCCCTGTGTAATTACCTTAACAAACTCCAGCTGTTTTTATTCTCAGAAGGTTTACTCCCTGATATACAGCTGCCTACCCTCTTCGTAAGTGCAGGTCCTAAATGAGCTTTTTTCTCTGTTCCCTCACAACAATACAGATTCTTTTGGGGAGTTACCAGTACAGTAACCATACCAGGAAGTACTTAATTTATTAAGCTACTGCTTTTCTTAATCTCAGTGGAGATATTTACTGATAAACAGCTACCTACACAGCATGTTCATGTCGTTCCTAAATGAGCTTTTATCTCTCTCCCCTCACCACAAATCAGATTCTTCTGAGGAGTTCCCAGTACATTATCTTTTCCCCTGTGTAATTGCCTTAACAAGCTCCAGCTGTTTTTATTCTCAGAATGTTTACTCCCTGATATACAGCAGCCTACCCACTTCGTTAGTGCAGGTCCGGAATGAGCTTTTTTCTCATTTCCCTCACCACCATCCACATTCTTTTGGGGAGTTACCAGTACAGTAACCATACCAGGAAGTACTTAATTTATTAAGATACTGCTTTTCTTAATCTCAGTGGAGATATTTACTGATAAACAGCTACCTATGCAGCATTTTAATGTCGTTCATAAATGAGCTATTATCTCTCTCCCCTCACCACAAATGAGATTCTGCTGAGGAGTTCCCAGTATGTTATCCTTTCCCCTGTGTAATTACCTTAACAAGCTCCAGCTGTTTTTATTCTCACGAGGGATACTTCCTGATATACAGCTGCCTACACCATTCGAAAGTGCTGGTCCTAAATAAGCTTTTTTGTCTATTCCCTCACCTCAATCCAGATTATTTTGGGGAGTTACCAGTAAAGTATCCATACCAGGAAGTACTTAATTTATTAAGCTACTGCTTTTCTTAATCTCAGTGGAGATATTTACTGATAAACAGCTACATATGCAGCATTTTAATGTCGTTCTTAAATGAGCTTTTATCTCTCTCCCCTCACCACAAATAAGATTCTTCTGAGGAGTTCCCAGTACATTATCCTTTCCCCTGTGTAATTACCTGAACCAGCTCCAGCTGTTTTTATTCTCAGAAGGGATACTCCCTGATATACAGCTGCCTAACCCCTTCGTAAGTGCAGGTCCTACATGAGCTTTTTTCTCTGTTCCCTCACCACAATCAAGATTCTTTTGGGGAGTTGCCCGTACAGTAACCATACCAGGAAGTACTTAATTTATTAAGCTACTGCTTTTATTAATCTCAGTGGAGATATTTACTGATAAACAGCTACCTACGCAGCATGTTCATGTCTTTCATAAATGAGCTTTTATCTCTCTCCCCTCACCACAAATCAAATTCTTCTGAGGAGTTCCCAGTACATTATCCTTTCCCCTGTGTAATTACCTTAACAAGCTCCAGCTGTTTTTATTCTCAGAAGGTTTACTCCCTGATATACAGCTGCCTACCCCCTTCGGAAGTGCAGGTCCTAAATGAGCTTTTTTCTCTGTTCCCTCAACACAATCCAGATTCTTTTGGGGAGTTACCAGTATAGTAACCATACCAGGAAGTACTTAATTTATTAAGCTACTGCTTTTCTTAATCTCATTGGAGATATTTACTGATAAACAGCTACATATGCTGCATGTTCATGTCGTTCTTAAATGAGCTTTTATCTCTCTCCCCTCACCACAAATCAGATTCTTCTGAGTAGTTCCCAGTACATTATCCTTTCCCCTGTGTAATTACCTTAACAAGCTCCAGCTGTTTTTATTTTCAGAAGGGATACTCCCTGATATACAGCTGCCTAGCTCCTTCGTAAGTGCAGGTCCTAAATGAGCTTTTTTCTCTGTTCCCTCACCACAATCCAGATTCTTTTGGGGAGTTACCAGTATAGTAACCATACCAGGAACTACTTAATTTATGAAGCTACTGCTTTTCTTAATCTCAGTGGAGATATTTACTGGTAAACAGCTACCTACGCAGCATGTTCATGTCGTTCCTAAATGAGCTTTTATCTCTCTCCCCTCACCACAAATCTGATTTTTCTGAGGAGTTCCCAGTACATTATCCTTTCTCCTGTGTAATTACCTTAACAAACTCCAGCTGTTTTTATTCTCAGAAGGTTTACTCCCTGATATACAGCTGCCTACCCTCTTCGTAAGTGCAGGTCCTAAATGAGCTTTTTTCTCTGTTCCCTCACAACAATACAGATTCTTTTGGGGAGTTACCAGTACAGTAACCATACCAGGAAGTACTTAATTTATTAAGCTACTGCTTTTCTTAATCTCAGTGGAGATATTTACTGATAAACAGCTACCTACGCAGCATGTTCATGTCTTTCCTAAATGAGCTTTTATCTCTCTCCCCTCACCACAAATCAGATTCTTCTGAGGAGTTCCCAGTACATTATCTTTTCCCCTGTGTAATTGCCTTAACAAGCTCCAGCTGTTTTTATTCTCAGAAGGTTTACTCCCTGATATACAGCAGCCTACCCACTTCGTTAGTGCAGGTCCGGAATGAGCTTTTTTCTCTGTTCCCTCACCACCATCCACATTCTTTTGGGGAGTTACCAGTACAGTAACCATACCAGGAAGTACTTAATTTATTAAGATACTGCTTTTCTTAATCTCAGTGGAGATATTTACTGATAAAAAGCTACCTACGCAGCATGTTCATTTCGATCCTAAATGAGCTTTTATCTCTCTCCCCTCACTACGAATCAGATTCTTCTGAGGAGTTCTCAGTACATTATCCTTTCCCCTGTGTAATTACCTTAACAAGCTCCAGCTGTTTTTATTCTCAGAAGGTTTACTCCCTGATATACAGCTGCCTACCCCCTTCGTAAGTGCAGGTCCTAAATGAGCTTTTTTCTCTGTTCCCTCACCACAATCCAGATTCTTTTGGGGAGTTACCAGTACAGTAACCATTCCAAGAAGTACTTAATTTATTAAGCTTCTGCTTTTCTTAATCTCTGTGGTGATATTTACTGATAAACAGCTAACTATGGAGCATTTTCATGTCGTTCTTAAATGAGCTTTTATCTGTCTCCCCTCATCACAAATCAGATTCTTCTGAGGAGTTCCCAGTACATTATCCTTTCCCCTGTGTAATTACCTGAACAAGCCCCAGCTGTTTTTATTCTCAGAAGGGATACTCCCTGATATACAGCTGCCTACCCCCTTCGTAAGTGCAGGTCCTAAATGAGCTTTTTTCTCTGTTCCCTCACCACAATCCAGATTCTTTTGGGGAGTTACCAGTACAGTAACCATACCAGGAAGTACTTAATTTATTAAGCTACTGCTTTTCTTAATCTCAGCGGAGATATTTACTGATAAACAGGTACCTACGCAGCATGTTCATTTCGTTCATAAATGAGCTTTTATCTCTCTCCCATCACCACAAATCAGATTCTTCTGAGGAGTTCCCAGTACATTATGCTTTCCCCTGTGTAATTACCTTAACAAACTCCAGCTGTTTTTATTCTCAGAAGGTTTACTCCCTGATATACAGCTGCCTACCCTCTTCGTACGTGCAGGTCCTAAATGAGCTTTTTTCTCTGTTCCCTCACCACAATTCAGATTCTTTTGGGGAGTTACCAGTACAGTAACCATACAAGGAAGTACTTAATTTATTAAGCTACTGCTTTTCTTAATCTCAGTGGAGATATTTACTGATAAACAGCTACATATGCAGCATTTTAATGTCGTTCTTAAATGAGCTTTTATCTCTCTCCCCTCACCACAAATAAGATTCTTCTGAGGAGTTCCCAGTACATTATCCTTTCCGATGTGTAATTACCTGAACCAGCTCCAGCTGTTTTTATTCTCAGAAGGGATACTCCCTGATATACAGCTGCCTACCCCCTTCGTAAGTGCAGGTCCTACATGAGCTTTTTTCTCTGTTCCCTCACCACAATCAAGATTCTTTTGGGGAGTTGCCCGTACAGTAACCATACCAGGAAGTACTTAATTTATTAAGCTACTGCTTTTATTAATCTCAGTGGAGATATTTACTGATAAACAGCTACCTACGCAGCATGTTCATGTCTTTCATAAATGAGCTTTTATCTCTCTCCCCTCACCACAAATCAAATTCTTCTGAGGAGTTCCCAGTACATTATCCTTTCCCCTGTGTAATTACCTTAACAAGCTCCAGCTGTTTTTATTCTCAGAAGGTTTACTCCCTGATATACAGCTGCCTACCCCCTTCGGAAGTGCAGGTCCTAAATGAGCTTTTTTCTCTGTTCCCTCACCACAATCCAGATTCTTTTGGGGAGTTACCAGTACAGTAACCATACCAGGAAGTACTTAATTTATTAAGCTACTGCTTTTCTTAATCTCATTGGAGATATTTACTGATAAACAGCTACCTATGCAGCATGTTCATGTCGTTCTTAAATGAGCTTTTATCTCTCTCCCCTCACCACAAATCAGATTCTTCTGAGTAGTTCCCAGTACATTATCCTTTCCCCTGTGTAATTACCTTAACAAGCTGTTTTTATTTTCAGAAGGGATACTCCCTGATATACAGCTGCCTACCTCCTTCGTAAGTGCAGGTCCTAAATGAGCTTTTTTCTCTGTTCCCTCACCACAATCCAGATTCTTTTGGGGAGTTACCAGTATAGTAACCATACCAGGAACTACTTAATTTATGAAACTACTGCTTTTCTTAATCTCAGTGGAGATATTTACTGATAAACAGCTACCTACGCAGCATGTTCATGTCGTTCCTAAATGAGCTTTTATCTCTCTCCCCTCACCACAAGTCTGATTTTTCTGAGGAGTTCCCAGTACATTATCCTTTCCCCTGTGTAATTACCTTAAAAAACTCCAGCTGTTTTTATTCTCAGAAGGTTTACTCCCTGATATACAGCTGCCTACCCCCTTCGTAAGTGCAGGTCCTAAATGAGCTTTTTTCTCTGTTCCCTCACCACAATCCAGATTCTTTTGGGGAGTTACCAGTACAGTAACCTTACCAGGAAGTACTTAATTTATTAAGCTACTGCTTTTCTTAATCTCAGCGGAGATATTTACTAATAAACAGCTACCTACGCAGCATGTTCATTTCGTTCATAAATGAGCTTTTATCTCTCTCCCATCACCACAAATCAGATTCTTCTGAGGAGTTCCCAGTACATTATCCTTTCCCCTGTGTAATTACCTTAACAAACTCCAGCTGTTTTTATTCTCAGAAGGTTTACTCCCTGATATACATCTGCCTACCCTCTTCGTAAGTGCAGGCCCTAAATGAGCTTTTTTCTCTGTTCCCTCACCACAATCCAGATTCTTTTGGGGAGTTACCAGTACAGTAACCATACCAGGAAGTACTTAATTTATTAAGCTACTGCTTTTCTTAATCTCAGTGGAGATATTTACTGATAAACAGCTACATATGCAGCATTTTAATGTCGTTCTTTTTTTTTTTTTAATGCTTTTTCTATTCTTTATTCTGTGATAACATTTTACCAAAAGAACTTTCTTTCACAAGAAACATGTTTGTTTTTTATATTTTCTGGCATAATTGCATGAGCATTTCTGACTGTAAAACTGGTTAGTTGCTTCCCGCTCCCCCCCCATTGTTTTGTTTTGTTAGTATTCCAGTTTTCAACTCAAGGCCTCATGCTTAATAACTTCTTGATCCAGGCTTCCTGTCCTTTTTACTTTAGTCTTTTTTCTTTTTTTTCTCAAAATTTTATTATCAAACTGATATACAGAGAGGTTATAGTTTCATACGTTAGGCATTGGATACATTTCTTGTACTGTTTGTTACCCTGTCCCTCATACCCCCCTCCCTCCTCCCCCTTTTCCTTTCCCCCCCTGAGGTGTTCAGTTCACTTTCACCAACCGTTTTGCAAGTATTGCTTTTGTAGTTAACATGGACTCTATGGTCTCCCTTATTGGGAATAATTAGTACAGGTTTAGGCAAGTCATAGCAGAGCATCACAAGAGTCCAATAGCTATACCCTTATGAACACATAAGATGATGCTAAGTGAAATGAACTCCATGTTATGGAAATGATTGTTATATCACAGTTGTAACTACTTTCAACGTCCCATGTGTATCTGTAGCTTCTATTATTGATGATGTTCTTGTATCACCTTCCAGTGGTTGTACCTACACTATCTCTGTAATCTTATCTGAGTATTTTGGAAACTGTGTATACTGGTATTAGAAGTAGGAAATTGACTTAGCATCATCTTATGTGTTCATAAGGGTATAGCTATTGGGCCTTGTGATGCTCTGCTATGACTTGCCTAAACCTGTACTAATTATTCCCAGTAAGGGAGACCATAGAGTCCATGTTTCTTTGGGTCTGGCTCACTTCACTTAGTATAATTTTTTCCAAGTCCTTCCATTTCCTTACAAATGTGACAATGTCATTCTTTCTGATAAACTCCATGTTATGGAAACAATTGTTTTATCACAGTTGTAACTACTTTCAACGTTCCATGTGTACCTGTAGCTTCTATTATTGATGAAGTTCTTGTATCACCTTCCTGTGGTTGTACCTACACTATCTCTGTAACCTTATCTGAGTATATTGGAAACCGTGTATACTGGTATTGGAAGTAGGAAATTGAAAGGGAATACCAGATTTGAAAGACCACAGGGTAAGACAAGCAACTACAAAAGCAATACTTGCAAAACTGTTTGGTGTAAGTGAACTGAACACCTCCGGGGGGGGGGGGGAGGGAAAGGGGGAGGAGGGAGGGGGGTATGAGGGACAAGGTAACAAACAGTACAAGAAATGTATCCAATGCCTAACGTATGAAACTGTAACCTCTCTGTACATCAGTTTGATAATAAAAATTTGAAAAAAAAGTAGGAAATTGAAAGGGAATACCAAAATTGAGAGACACGGGGAAAAAATGCCTTTTTGTCTTTTTTCATATTAGGTCTCTCTTTTTTTTTTGTTTTCTTTCTTTGAAACACTCTGAACATTGATCTTACTATTTTTGTTTCACATGTAGCTAAGATGACAGTAGTTGAGGTGGGACTCACTAACTTTGTGCCCAGGGTAGCCTTTACCCATGATTCTTCTAATCCAGTCTCCCACGTACCAATGACTGCCGACATCAACTACCAAATCCAGATTTGTTGCACTTTTAATTCACAGTTTTCATAACCCACAAAACCTGTTAATAACTCTTTCCAAATTCAAATTGATAATTTTATACATCTTATGAGAAAAGCATTTCATGGTCTTTCAAACTCATGCCTGAGTACCAGGAAGTACTTAATTTATTAACCTACTGCTTTTCTTAATCTCAGTGGAGATATTTACTGATAATCAGCTACCTACGCAGCATTTTCATGTCGTTCCTAAATGAGCTTTTATAACTCTCCCCTCACCAGAAATCAGATTCTTCTCAGTAGTTCCCAGTACATTATCCTTTCCCCTGTGTAATTACCTTAACAAGCTCCAGCTGTTTTTATTCTCAGAAGGGATACTCCCTGATATACAGCTGCCTACCCCCTTTGTAAGTGCAGGTCCTAAATGAGCTTTTTTCTCTGTTCCCTCACCACAATCCAGATTCTTTTGTGGAGTTACAAGTACAGTAACCATACTAGGAAGTACTTAATTTATTAAGCTACTGCTTTTCTTAATCTCAGTGGAGATATTTACGGATAAACAGCTACCTACGCAGCATGTTAATGTCGTTCCTAAATGAGCTTTTATCTCTCTCCCCTCACCACATATCGGATTCTTCTGAGGAGTTCCCAGTACATTGTCCTTTCCCCTGTGTAATTACCTTAACAAGCTCCACCTGTTTTTATTCTCAGAAGAGATACTCCCTGATATACAGCTGCCTACCCCCTTCGTAAGTGCAGGTCCTAAGTGAGCTTTTTTCTCTGTTCCCTCACCACAATCCAGATTCATTTGGGGAGTTACCAGAACAGTAACCATACCAGGAAGGACTTCATTTATTAAGCTACTGCTTTTCTTAATCTCAGTGGAGATATTTCCTGATAAACATCTACTTATACAGCATGTTCATGTCGTTTCTAAATGAGCTTTTATCTCTCTCCCCTCACCACAAATCAGATTCTTCTGAGGATTTCCCAGTACATTATCCTTTCCCTTGTGTAATTACCTTAACAAGCTACAGCAGTTTTTATTCTCAGAAGTGATACTCCCTGATATACAGCTGCCTATACCCTTCGTAAGTGCAGGCCCTAAATGAGCTTTTTTCTCTGTTCCCTCACCACAATCCAGATTCTTTGGGGAGTTACCAGTACAGTAAATATACCAGGAAGTACTTAATTTATTAAGCTACTGCTTTTCTTAATCTCAGTGGAGATATTTTCTGATAAGCAGCTACATATGCAGCATGTTCATGTCGTTCCTAAATGAGCTTTTATCTCTCACCACTCACCACAAATCAGATTCTTCTGAGGATTTCCCAGTACATTATCCTTTCCCATGTGTAATTACCTTAACAAGCTCCAGCTGTTTTTATTCTCAGAAGAATTACTCCCTGATATACAGCTGCCTACCCCTTCGTAAGTGCAGGTCCTAAATGAGCTTTTTTCTCTGTTCCCTCACCACAATCCAGATTCATTTGGGGAGTTACCAGAACAGTAACCATGCCAGGAAGTACTTAATTTATTGAGCTACTGCTTTTCTTAATCTCAGTGGAGATATTTACTGATAAACTGCTACCTACGCAGCATGTTCATGTCGTTCCTAAATGAGCTTTTATCTCTCTCACCTCACCACAAATCGGATTCTTCTGAGGACTTCCAAATACATTACCGTTTCCCCTGTGTAACTACCTCAACAAACTCCAGCTGTTTTTATTCTCAAAAGGTTTACTCCCTGATATACAGCTACCTACCCCCTTCGTAAGTGCAGGTCTTAATGAGCTTTTTTCTTTGTTCCCTCACCACAATCCAGACCTTTTGGGGAGTTACCAGTACAGTAACCATACCAGGACGTACTTAATTTATTAAGCTACTGCTTTTCTTAATCTCAGTGGAGATATTTACTGATAAACAGCTACCTACGCAGCATGTTCATGTCGTTCCTAAATGAGCTTTTATCTCTCTCCCCTCACCACATATCGGATTCTTCTGAGGAGTTCCCAGTACATTATCCTTTCCCCTGTGCAATTAACTTAACAAGCTCCAGCTGTTTTTATTCTCAGAAGGGATACTCCCTGATATACAGCTGCCTACCCCCTTCGTAAGTGCAGGTCCTAAATGAGCTTTTTTCTCTGTTCCCTCACCACAATCCAGATTCTTTTGGGGAGTTACCAGTACAGTATCCATACCAGGACGTACTTAATTTATTAAGCTACTGCTTTTCGTAATCTCAGTGGAGATATTTACTGATAAACAGCTACCTACGCAGCATGTTCATGTCGTTCCTAAATGAGCTTTTAACTCTCTCCCCTCACCACAAATCAGAATCTTCTGAGGAGTTCCTAGTACATTATCCTTTCCCCAGTGTAATTACCTTAACAAGCTCCAGCTGTTTTTATTCTCAGAAGGGATACTCCCTGATATACAGCTGCCTACCCTCTTCGTAAGTGCAGGTCCTAAATGAGCTTTTTTCTCTGTTCCCTCACCACAATCCAGATTCTTTTGGGGAGTTACCAGTACAGTATCCATACCAGGACGTACTTAATTTATTAAGCTACTGCTTTTCTTAATCTCAGTGGAGATATTTACTGATAAACAGCTACCTACGCAGCATGTTCATGTCGTTCCTAAATGAGCTTTTATCTCTCTCCCCTCACCACAAATCTGATTTTTCTGAGGAGTTCCCAGTACATTATCCTTTCCCCTGTGTAATTACCTTAACAAACTCCAGCTGTTTTTATTCTCAGAAGGTTTACTCCCTGATATACAGCTGCCTACCCTCTTCGTAAGTGCAGGTCCTAAATGAGCTTTTTTCTCTGTTCCCTCACAACAATACAGATTCTTTTGGGGAGTTACCAGTACAGTAACCATACCAGGAAGTACTTAATTTATTAAGCTACTGCTTTTCTTAATCTCAGTGGAGATATTTACTGATAAACAGCTACCTACGCAGCATGTTCATGTCGTTCCTAAATGAGCTTTTATCTCTCTCCCCTCACCACAAATCAGATTCTTCTGAGGAGTTCCCAGTACATTATCTTTTCCCCTGTGTAATTGCCTTAACAAGCTCCAGCTGTTTTTATTCTCAGAAGGTTTACTCCCTGATATACAGCAGCCTACCCACTTCGTTAGTGCAGGTCCGGAATGAGCTTTTTTCTCTGTTCCCTCACCACCATCCACATTCTTTTGGGGAGTTACCAGTACAGTAACCATACCAGGAAGTACTTAATTTATTAAGATACTGCTTTTCTTAATCTCAGTGGAGATATTTACTGATAAACAGCTACCTATGCAGCATTTTAATGTCGTTCATAAATGAGCTATTATCTCTCTCCCCTCACCACAAATGAGATTCTGCTGAGGAGTTCCCAGTATGTTATCCTTTCCCCTGTGTAATTACCTTAACAAGCTCCAGCTGTTTTTATTCTCACGAGGGATACTCCCTGATATACAGCTGCCTACACCATTCGAAAGTGCTGGTCCTAAATAAGCTTTTTTGTCTATTCCCTCACCTCAATCCAGATTATTTTGGGGAGTTACCAGTAAAGTATCCATACCAGGAAGTACTTAATTTATTAAGCTACTGCTTTTCTTAATCTCAGTGGATATATTTACTGATAAACAGCTACCTACGCAGCATGTCCATGTCGTTGCTAAATGAGCTTTTATCTCTCTCCATCACCACAAATCAGATTCTTCTGAGGAGTTCCCAGTACATTATCCTTTCCCCTGTGTAATTGCCTTAACAAGCTCCAGCTGTTTTTAATCTCAGAAGGTTTACACCCTGATATACAGCTGCCTACCCCCTTCGTAAGTGCAGGTCCTAAATGAGCTTTTTTCTCTGTTCCCTCACCACAATCCAGATTCTTTTGGGGAGTTACCAGTACAGTAACCATTCCAAGAAGTACTTAATTTATTAAGCTTCTGCTTTTCTTAATCTCTGTGGAGATATTTACTGATAAACAGCTAACTATGCAGCATTTTCATGTCGTTCTTAAATGAGCTTTTATCGGTCTCCCCTCATCACAAATCAGATTCTTCTGAGGAGTTCCCAGTACATTATCCTTTCCCCTGTGTAATTACCTGAACAAGCCCCAGCTGTTTTTATTCTCAGAAGGGATACTCCCTGATATACAGCTGCCTACCCCCTTCGTAAGTGCAGGTCCTAAATGAGCTTTTGTCTTTGTTCCCTCACCACAATCCAGATTCTTTTGGGGAGTTACCAGTACAGTAACCTTACCAGGAAGTACTTAATTTATTAAGCTACTGCTTTTCTTAATCTCAGCGGAGATATTTACTAATAAACAGCTACCTACGCAGCATGTTCATTTCGTTCATAAATGAGCTTTTATCTCTCTCCCATCACCACAAATCAGATTCTTCTGAGGAGTTCCCAGTACATTATCCTTTCCCCTGTGTAATTACCTTAACAAACTCCAGCTGTTTTTATTCTCAGAAGGTTTACTCCCTGATATACAGCTGCCTACCCTCTTCGTAAGTGCAGGCCCTAAATGAGCTTTTTTCTCTGTTCCCTCACCACAATCCAGATTCTTTTGGGGAGTTACCAGTACAGTAACCATACCAGGAAGTACTTAATTTATTAAGCTACTGCTTTTCTTAATCTCAGTGGAGATATTTACTGATAAACAGCTACATATGCAGCATTTTAATGTCGTTCTTTTTTTTTTTAATGCTTTTTCTATTCTTTATTCTGTGATAACATTTTACCAAAAGAACTTTCTTTCACAAGAAACATGTTTGTTTTTTATATTTTCTGGCATAATTGCATGAGCATTTCTGACTGTAAAACTGGTTAGTTGCTTCCCGCCCCCCCCCCCATTGTTTTGTTTTGTTAGTATTCCAGTTTTCAACTCAAGGCCTCATGCTTAATAACTTCTTGATCCAGGCTTCCTGTCCTTTTTACTTTAGTCTTTTTTCTTTTTTTTCTCAAAATTTTATTATCAAACTGATATACAGAGAGGTTATAGTTTCATACGTTAGGCATTGGATACATTTCTTGTACTGTTTGTTACCCTGTCCCTCATACCCCCCTCCCTCCTCCCCCTTTTCCTTTCCCCCCCTGAGGTGTTCAGTTCACTTTCACCAACCGTTTTGCAAGTATTGCTTTTGTAGTTAACATGGACTCTATGGTCTCCCTTATTGGGAATAATTAGTACAGGTTTAGGCAAGTCATAGCAGAGCATCACAAGAGTCCAATAGCTATACCCTTATGAACACATAAGATGATGCTAAGTGAAATGAACTCCATGTTATGGAAATGATTGTTATATCACAGTTGTAACTACTTTCAACGTCCCATGTGTATCTGTAGCTTCTATTATTGATGATGTTCTTGTATCACCTTCCAGTGGTTGTACCTACACTATCTCTGTAATCTTATCTGAGTATTTTGGAAACTGTGTATACTGGTATTAGAAGTAGGAAATTGACTTAGCATCATCTTATGTGTTCATAAGGGTATAGCTATTGGGACTTGTGATGCTCTGCTATGACTTGCCTAAACCTGTACTAATTATTCCCAGTAAGGGAGACCATAGAGTCCATGTTTCTTTGGGTCTGGCTCACTTCACTTAGTATAATTTTTTCCAAGTCCTTCCATTTCCTTACAAATGTGACAATGTCATTCTTTCTGATAAACTCCATGTTATGGAAACAATTGTTTTATCACAGTTGTAACTACTTTCAACGTTCCATGTGTACCTGTAGCTTCTATTATTGATGAAGTTCTTGTATCACCTTCCTGTGGTTGTACCTACACTATCTCTGTAACCTTATCTGAGTATATTGGAAACCGTGTATACTGGTATTGGAAGTAGGAAATTGAAAGGGAATACCAGATTTGAAAGACCACAGGGTAAGACAAGCAACTACAAAAGCAATACTTGCAAAACTGTTTGGTGTAAGTGAACTGAACACCTCCGGGGGGGGGGGGGGGGAGGGAAAGGGGGAGGAGGGAGGGGGGTATGAGGGACAAGGTAACAAACAGTACAAGAAATGTATCCAATGCCTAACGTATGAAACTGTAACCTCTCTGTACATCAGTTTGATAATAAAAATTTGAAAAAAAAGTAGGAAATTGAAAGGGAATACCAAAATTGAGAGACACGGGGAAAAAATGCCTTTTTGTCTTTTTTCATATTAGGTCTCTCTTTTTTTTTTGTTTTCTTTCTTTGAAACACTCTGAACATTGATCTTACTATTTTTGTTTCACATGTAGCTAAGATGACAGTAGTTGAGGTGGGACTCACTAACTTTGTGCCCAGGGTAGCCTTTACCCATGATTCTTCTAATCCAGTCTCCCACGTACCAATGACTGCCGACATCAACTACCAAATCCAGATTTGTTGCACTTTTAATTCACAGTTTTCATAACCCACAAAACCTGTTAATAACTCTTTCCAAATTCAAATTGATAATTTTATACATCTTATGAGAAAAGCATTTCATGGTCTTTCAAACTCATGCCTGAGTACCAGGAAGTACTTAATTTATTAACCTACTGCTTTTCTTAATCTCAGTGGAGATATTTACTGATAATCAGCTACCTACGCAGCATTTTCATGTCGTTCCTAAATGAGCTTTAATAACTCTCCCCTCACCAGAAATCAGATTCTTCTCAGTAGTTCCCAGTACATTATCCTTTCCCCTGTGTAATTACCTTAACAAGCTCCAGCTGTTTTTATTCTCAGAAGGGATACTCCCTGATATACAGCTGCCTACCCCCTTTGTAAGTGCAGGTCCTAAATGAGCTTTTTTCTCTGTTCCCTCACCACAATCCAGATTCTTTTGTGGAGTTACAAGTACAGTAACCATACTAGGAAGTACTTAATTTATTAAGCTACTGCTTTTCTTAATCTCAGTGGAGATATTTACTGATAAACAGCTACCTACGCAGCATGTTAATGTCGTTCCTAAATGAGCTTTTATCTCTCTCCCCTCACCACATATCGGATTCTTCTGAGGAGTTCCCAGTACATTGTCCTTTCCCCTGTGTAATTACCTTAACAAGCTCCACCTGTTTTTATTCTCAGAAGAGATACTCCCTGATATACAGCTGCCTACCCCCTTCGTAAGTGCAGGTCCTAAGTGAGCTTTTTTCTCTGTTCCCTCACCACAATCCAGATTCATTTGGGGAGTTACCAGAACAGTAACCATACCAGGAAGGACTTCATTTATTAAGCTACTGCTTTTCTTAATCTCAGTGGAGATATTTCCTGATAAACATCTACTTATACAGCATGTTCATGTCGTTTCTAAATGAGCTTTTATCTCTCTCCCCTCACCACAAATCAGATTCTTCTGAGGATTTCCCAGTACATTATCCTTTCCCTTGTGTAATTACCTTAACAAGCTACAGCAGTTTTTATTCTCAGAAGTGATACTCCCTGATATACAGCTGCCTATACCCTTCGTAAGTGCAGGCCCTAAATGAGCTTTTTTCTCTGTTCCCTCACCACAATCCAGATTCTTTGGGGAGTTACCAGTACAGTAAATATACCAGGAAGTACTTAATTTATTAAGCTACTGCTTTTCTTAATCTCAGTGGAGATATTTTCTGATAAGCAGCTACTTATGCAGCATGTTCATGTCGTTCCTAAATGAGCTTTTATCTCTCACCACTCACCACAAATCAGATTCTTCTGAGGATTTCCCAGTACATTATCCTTTCCCATGTGTAATTACCTTAACAAGCTCCAGCTGTTTTTATTCTCAGAAGAATTACTCCCTGATATACAGCTGCCTACCCCTTCGTAAGTGCAGGTCCTAAATGAGCTTTTTTCTCTGTTCCCTCACCACAATCCAGATTCATTTGGGGAGTTACCAGAACAGTAACCATGCCAGGAAGTACTTAATTTATTGAGCTACTGCTTTTCTTAATCTCAGTGGAGATATTTACTGATAAACTGCTACCTACGCAGCATGTTCATGTCGTTCCTAAATGAGCTTTTATCTCTCTCACCTCACCACAAATCGGATTCTTCTGAGGACTTCCAAATACATTACCGTTTCCCCTGTGTAACTACCTCAACAAGCTCCAGCTGTTTTTATTCTCAAAAGGTTTACTCCCTGATATACAGCTACCTACCCCCTTCGTAAGTGCAGGTCTTAATGAGCTTTTTTCTTTGTTCCCTCACCACAATCCAGACCTTTTGGGGAGTTACCAGTACAGTAACCATACCAGGACGTACTTAATTTATTAAGCTACTGCTTTTCTTAATCTCAGTGGAGATATTTACTGATAAACAGCTACCTACGCAGCATGTTCATGTCGTTCCTAAATGAGCTTTTATCTCTCTCCCCTCACCACATATCGGATTCTTCTGAGGAGTTCCCAGTACATTATCCTTTCCCCTGTGCAAATACCTTAACAAGCTCCAGCTGTTTTTATTCTCAGAAGGGATACTCCCTGATATACAGCTGCCTACCCCCTTCGTAAGTGCAGGTCCTAAATGAGCTTTTTTCTCTGTTCCCTCACCACAATCCAGATTCTTTTGGGGAGTTACCAGTACAGTATCCATACCAGGACGTACTTAATTTATTAAGCTACTGCTTTTCTTAATCTCAGTGGAGATATTTACTGATAAACAGCTACCTACGCAGCATGTTCATGTCGTTCCTAAATGAGCTTTTAACTCTCTCCCCTCACCACAAATCAGAATCTTCTGAGGAGTTCCTAGTACATTATCCTTTCCCCAGTGTAATTACCTTAACAAGCTCCAGCTGTTTTTATTCTCAGAAGGGATACTCCCTGATATACAGCTGCCTACCCCCTTCGTAAGTGCAGGTCCTAAATGAGCTTTTTTCTCTGTTCCCTCACCACAATCCAGATTCTTTAGGGAGTTACCAGTACAGTAACCTTACCAGGAAGTACATAATTTATTAAGCTACTGCTTTTCTTAGTCTCAGTGGAGATATTTACTAATAAACAGCTACCTATGCAGCATGTTCATGTCGTTCCTAAATGAGCTTTTATCTCTCTCCACTCAGCACAATCCAGATTCTTTAGGGAGTTACCAGTACAGTAACCTTACCAGGAAGTACTTAATTTATTAAGCTACTGCTTTTCTTAATCTCAGTGGAGATATTTACTGATAAACAGCTACCTACGCAGCATGTTCATGTCGTTCCTAAATGAGCTTTTATCTCTCTCCCCTCACCACAACTCGGATTCTTCTGAGGAGTTCCAAAAACATTATCGTTTCCCCTGTGTAATTACCTTCACAAGCTCCAGCTGTTTTTATTCTCAAAACGTTTACACCCTGATATACAGCGACCTACCCCCTTCGTAAGTGCAGGTCCTAAATGAGCTTTTGTCATTATTCCCTCACCACATTCCAGATTCTTTTGGGGAGCTACCAGTACAGTAACAATACCAGGAAGTACT
This sequence comes from Perognathus longimembris pacificus, assembly GCF_023159225.1. Taxonomy (NCBI): domain Eukaryota; kingdom Metazoa; phylum Chordata; class Mammalia; order Rodentia; family Heteromyidae; genus Perognathus; species Perognathus longimembris. The sequence continues at coordinate 24,656,993 of NC_063181.1, read as the reverse complement.
CAATTTATTAAGCTACTGCTTTTCTTATTCTCAGTGGAGATATTTACTGATAAACAGCTACCTACGCAGCATGTTCATGTCGTTCCTAAATGAGCATTTTTCTCTCTCCCCTCACCACAAATCAGATTCTTCTGAGGAGTTCCCAGAACATTATCCTTTCCCCTGTGTAATTACCTTAACAAGCTCCAGCTGTTTTTATTCTCAGAAGGGATACTCCCTGATATACAGCTGCCTACCCCCTTCGTAAGTGCAGGTCCTAAATGAGCTATTTTCTCTGTTCCCTCACCACAATCCAGATTCTTTAGGGAGTTACCAATACAGTAACCTTACCAGGAAGTACTTAATTTATTAAGCTACTGCTTTTTTTAATCTCAGTGGAGATATTTACTGATAAACAACTACCTATGCAGCATGTTCATGTCGTTCCTAAATGAGCTTTTATCTCTCTCAACTCACCACAATCCAGATTCTTTTGGGGAGTTACTAGTACAGTAACCATACCAGGAAGTACTTAATTTATTAAGCTACTGCTTTTCTTAATCTCAGTGGAGATATTTACTGATAAACAGCAACTTACGCAGCATGTTCATGTCGTTCCTAAATGAGCTTTTATCTCTCCACTCACCAGCAATCAGATTCTTGTGAGGAGTTCCCAGTACATTATCCTTTCCCCGGTGTAATTACCTTAACAAGCTCCAGCTGTATTTATTCTCAGAAGGTTTACTCCCTGATATACAGCTGCCTACCCCCTTCGTAAGTGCAGGTCCTAAATGAGCTTTTTTCTCTTTTCCCTCACCACAATCCAGATTCTTTTGGGGAGTTACCAGTACAGTAACCATACCAGGAAGTACTTAATTCATTAAGCTACTGTTTTTCTTAATCTCAGTGGAGATATTTACTGATAAACAGCTACCTACGCAGCATGTTCATGTCGTTCTTATGTGAGCTTTTATCTCTCTCCCCTCACCCCAAATCAGATTCTTCTGAGTAGTTCCCAGTACATTATCCTTTCCCCTGTGTAATTACCTTAACAAGCTCCAGCTGTTTTTATTCTCAGAAGGTTTACTCCCTGATATAGAGCTGCCTACCCCCTTCGTAAGTGCAGGTCCTAAATGAGCTTTTTTCTCTGTTCCCTCACCACAATCCAGATTCTTTTGGGGACTTACCAGTGCAGTAACCATACCAGGAAGTACTTAATTTATTAAGCTACTGCTTTTCATAATCTCAGTGGAAAATATTTACGGATAAACAGCTACCTACGCAGCATGTTCATGTCGTTCCTAAATGAGCTTTTATCTCTCTCCCCTCACCACAAATCAGATTCTTCTGAGGAGTTCCCAGTACATTATCCTTTCCCCTGTGTAATTACCTTAACAAGCTCCAGCTGTTTTTATTCTCAGAAGGGATACTCCCTGATATACAGCTGCCTACCCCCTTCGTAAGTGCAGGTCCTAAATGAGCTTTTTTCTCTGTTTCCTCACCACAATCCAGATTCTTTTGGGGAGTTACCAGTAGAGTAACCATACCAGAAAGTACTTAATTTATTAAGCTACTGCTTTTCTTAATCTCAGTGGAGATATTTACTGATAAACAGCTACCTACGCAGCATGTTCATGTCGTTCCTAAATGAGCTTTTATCTCTCTCCCCTCACCACAAATCGGATTTTTCTGAGGAGTTCCAAAAACATTATCATTTCCCCTGTGTAATTACCTTAACAAGCTCCAGCTGTTTTTATTCTCAAAAGGTTTAGTCCCTGATATACAGCTACCTACCCCCTTCGTAAGTGCAGGTCCTAAATGACCTTTTTTCTTTGTTCCCTCACCACAATCCAGATTCTTTTGGGGAGTTACCAGTACAGTAACCATACCAGGACGTACTGAATTTATTAAGCTACTGCTTTTCTTAATCTCAGTGGAGATATTTACTGATAAACAGCTAACTATGCAGCACGTTCGTGTCGTTCATAAATGAGCTTTTATCTCTCTCCACTCACCATAAATCAGATTCTTTTGAGGAGTTCCCAGTACATTATCCTTTCCCCTGTGTAATTACCTTAACAAGCTCCAGCTGTTTTTATTCTCAGAAGGGATACTCCCTGATATACAGCTGCCTACCCCCTTCGTAAGTGCAGGTCCTAAATGAGCTTTTTTCTCTGTTCCCTCACCACAATCCAGATTCTTTTGGGGAGTTACCAGTACAGTAACCATGCCAGGAAGTACTTAATTTATTAAGCTACTGCTTTTCTTAATCTCAGTGGGGATATTTACTGATAAACAGCTACCTAAGCAGCATGTTCATGTCTTTCCTAAATGAGCTTTTATCTTTCTCCCCTCACCACGAATCGGATTCTTCGGAGGAGTTCCGAAAGCATTATCGTTTCCCCTGTGTAATTACCTTAACAAGCTCCAGCTGTTTTTATTCTCAAAAGGTTTACTACCTGGTATACAGCTACCTACCCCCTTCATAAGTGCAGGACCTAAATGAGCTTTTTTCGTTGTTCCCTCACCACAATCCAGATTCTTTTGGGGAGTTACCAGTACAGTAACCATACCAAGAAGTTCTTAATTTATTAAGCAACTGCTTTTCTTAATCTCAGTGGAGATGTTTACTGATAAAGAGCAAATTACGCAGCATGTTCATGTCGTTCCTAAATGAACTTTTATCTCTCTCCACTCACCACAATCCAGATTCTTTTGGGGAGTTACTAGTACAGTAACCATACCAGGAAGTTCTTAATTTATTAAGCTACTGCTTTTCTTAAACTCAGTGGAGATATTTACTGATAAACAGCTACCTATGCAGCATGTTCATGTCGTTAATAAATGAGCTTTTATCTCTCTCCCCTCACCACAAATCAGATTCTTCTGAGGAGTTCCCAGTACATTATCCTTTCCCCGGTGTAATTACCTTAACAAGCTCCAGCTGTTTTTATTCTCAGAATGGATACTCCCTGATATATAGCTGCCTACCCCCTTCGTAACTGCAGGTCCTAAATGAGCTTTTTTCACTGTTCCCTCACCACAATCCAGATTCTTTTGGAGAGTTAAAAGTACAGTAAACATACCCGGAAATACTTAATTTATTAAGCTACTGCTTTTCTTAATGTCAGTGGAGATATTTACTGATAAACAGCTACCTATGCAGCATGTTCATGTCGTTCCTAAATGAGCTTTTATCTCTCTCCGCTCACCACAAATCAGATTCTTCTGAGGAGTTCCCAGTACATTATCCTTTCCCCTGTGTAATTACCTTAACAAGCTCCAGCTGTTTTTATTCTCAGAAGGGATACTCCCTGATATACAGCTGCCTACCTCCTTCGTAAGTGCAGGTCCTAAATGAGCTTTTTTCTCTGTTCCCTCACCACAATCCAGATTCTTTTGGGGAGTTACCAGTACAGTAACCATACCAGGAAGTACTTAATTTATTAAGCTACTGCTTTTCTTAATCTCAGTGGAGATATTTACTGATAAACAGCTACTTACGCAGCATGTTCATGTCGTTCCTAAATTAGCTTTTATCTCTCTCCCCTCACTACAAATCAGATTCTTCTGAGGAGTTCCCAGTACATTATCCTTTCCCCTGTGTAATTACCTTAACAAGCTCCAGCTGTTTTTATTCTCAGAAGGTTTACTCCCTGATATACAGCTGCCTACTCCCTTCGTAAGTCCAGGTCCTAAATGAGCTTTTTTCTCTGTTCCCTCACCACAATCCAGATTCTTTTGGGGAGTTACCAGTACAGTAACCATACCAGGAAGTACTTAATTTATTAAGCTACTGCTTTTCTTAATCTCAGTGGAGATATTTACTGATAAACAGCTACTTACGCAGCATGTTCATGTCGTTCCTAAATTAGCTTTTATCTCTCTCCCCTCACTACAAATCAGATTCTTCTGAGGAGTTCCCAGTACATTATCCTTTCCCCTGTGTAATTACCTTAACAAGCTCCAGCTGTTTTTATTCTCAGAAGGTTTACTCCCTGATATACAGCTGCCTACTCCCTTCGTAAGTCCAGGTCCTAAATGAGCTTTTTTCTCTGTTCCCTCACCACAATGAGATTCTTTTGGGGAGTTACCAGTACAGTAATCATACCAGGAAGTAGTTAGTTTATTAAGCTACTGCTTTTCTTAATCTCAGTGGAGATATTTACTGATAAACAGCTACCTATGCAACATTTTCATGTCGTTCCTAAATGAGCTTTTATCTCTCTCCCCTCACCACAAATCAGATTGTTCTGAGGAGTTCCCAGTACATTATCCTTTCCCCTGTGTAATTACCTTAACAAGCTTCAGCTGTTTTTATTCTCAGAACGGATACTCCCTGATATACAGCTGCCTACCCCCTTCGTAAGTGCAGGTCCTAAATGAGCTTTTTTCTCTGTTCCGTCATCATAATCCAGATTCTTTTGGGGAGTTACCAGTACAGTAACCATACCAGGAAGTACTTAATTTATTAAGCTTCTGCTTTTCTTAATCTCAGTGGAGATATTTACTGATAAACAGCTACCTACGCAGCATTTTCATGTCGTTCCTAAATGAGCTTTTATCTCTCTCCCCTCACCACAAATCAGATTCTTCTGACGAGTTCCCAGCAGAGCAGTCAATCAAAATCATAGAAGAAAACGCCCAAAATGCTCTACAAAGTGTTCTGATAAACATGATAAATGAAAAGTTTGAATCTCTTCAGTCAATTATGTTAGAGCGTGAGGAGGCAAAGCAAAAATTAATGGATAATTTCATGGCATCCACAAATAGAAAGATAAGTGAGCTTCAAGAGTCAAATGAAAAGATAGCTACCCAACTTAAAGATTTGAGAGACAACACTCAAAACCAAAGTAATGAAGTTAATGAAATAAAGAAGTCCATACAGGATCTAAGAAATGACATGAAAATCATCAGGAAAGACCAGTCAGAAGGAAAAGAGATTCGAAATCAAGTAGCTAGCCTACAGTCCCGACTAACTGAAGCAGAGGATCGAATCTCAGGAGCTGAAGATTCCTTAGATTCTATGGAGAAAGATCAAAAATCAATACAAATCCAGTCCAAGCAACAAAACAGATCGATACAGGAGATTCAAGACACAGTCAGGAAGCCCAATTTAAGGATAATAGGTATTGAGGAAAACTTGGAGAAAGAGTTTAATGGGATAGGCAACCTATCTAACAGAATATTAGCTGAGAACTTCCCAAACATCCAGAAGGAAAGGCCTATACAGATACAAGAATCATTTAGAACCCCAAATCGACCAGACCAGAATAGGACTTCCCACCGACACATTGTGATCAAAACAGCATCAGCAGAGTGCAAGGAAAAAATACTCAAAACTGTTAGGGCAAAGAAAACAATCACATATAAAGGAAAAGCAATCAGAATTACCCCAGACTTCTCAGCAGAGACCATGAAAGCAAGGAGAGCCTGGAATGAAGTATACCAAACTCTAAATAAAAATAACTACCAACCAAGAATTCTGTACCCAGCCAAACTCTCCTTCATAGCCGAAGGTCAAATAAAAGTCTTCCACAATAAGGAAAAACTGAAACAATATATCTCCACCAAACCAGCTTTACACAAAATCCTTAAAGATGTACTATACAGGGAAAATAATCAAGATCCCAACACAGACAGAGAAATGAACCCTAATTAATAAACACTAGATCAAGAAATGGGAAGACACAGCTTTAAACAAGACAGTGATAATGAAAGGAACAAACGATCACCTCTCAATCCTAACTGTCAACATTAATGGACTTAATTCTCCAATCAAACGACCTAGGCTCATATCGTGCATCAAAAATCAAGATCCATCTTTCTGCTGCCTCCAAGAGACACATCTATCCAGCAAAAGCAAACATCTTCTAAAAGTGAAAGGCTGGAAACAAATCTATCAAGCAAATGGCCCCCATAAGCAGGCTGGAGTTGCAATCCTAGTATCAGACAAAATTGACTTCAAATTAAAAAAGGTAAGAAGAGACAAAGAAGGTTACTACATACTAGTAAAAGGATCTCTCCAACAGGAAGAAATAACCATCCTAAATATCTACACGCCAAATGCAGGAGCACCCAACTTCATCAAACAAACACTACTTGCTCTAAAAACATTCATAGACCCAAACACAATGATAGTGGGGGACTTTAACACTCCACTATCACCTCTGGACAGATCAACACGCCAAAAACTGAACAAAGAAACCACAGAACTAAACAATTGCATAGACCAACTAGACTTAATCGACATCTACAGAATATTCCACCCAGCAAGGACAGAATACACATTCTTTTCGGCAGCACACAGAACATTCTCCAAAATAGATCACATCTTAGGGCACAAAGAAAATCTGTACAAATTCAGAAGTATCAAAATCATTCCCTGCATTCTTTCAGACCACAATGGAATAAAATTAGAGCTCAACTCATTCAGCCACCACAGAAAATCGCACAATTCATGGAGACTAAAGAACACACTGCTTAACCATCAGTGGATCATTGAAGAAATTAAAACAGAAATTCAAATGTTTATGGACTTCAACCAAGTTGAGGGCACAAAGTACCAGCTCCTTTGGGACACAGCAAAGGCAGTACTCAGAGGAAAATTTATATCTCTGAGTACATACATCAACAAACTGGAGAAACAGCAACTCAGTAATTTAAGGAAGCACCTTAATTTTCTGGAGAGAGAACAGCAAGCCAAACCCCAAGTCAATAGACGGAAGCAAATAATTAAAATCAAATCAGAATTAAATCAATTAGAGACGAAAAAAACCATCGAAAGAATCAACAAAACAAAGAGTTGGTTCTTTGAAAAAATCAACAAGATAGACAGACCCCTGGCAAACCTGACCAAAGAACGAAGGCAGCACACTCAAATAAACAAGATAAGAGATGAAACAGGTAGCATCATCACAGAAATAACCAAAATTCAGAAAATAATAAGGGACTATTTTGCAAATCTTTATGCCAACAAATTCGAAAACTTGGAAGAAATGGATGATTTCCTAGAAAAAATTGATACCCCCAAACTCAACTATGAAGACTTAAACCATCTAAACAGACCCATATCCAGTATTGAAATAGAAACAGCAATAAATGATCTCCCATCCAAGAAAAGCCCAGGTCCAGATGGATTCACCGCAGAATTCTACAAGGCCTTCAAAACAGAACTCACTCCAATATTTCTCAAACTCTTCAATGAAATTGAAAGAGAACGTTCACTGCCAGACTCATTTTATGAAGCCAGTATAACCCTCATCCCAAAACCAGGCAGAGACTCATCACGGAAAGAGGACTACAGACCAATCTCCCTGATGAACATAGATGCAAAAATTCTCAACAAAATTCTGGCCAATCGACTTCAACAGGTCATCAAAAAAATCATACACCACGATCAAACTGGATTCATCCCAGGGATGCAAAGCTGGTTTAATATACGCAAGTCAATTAATGTAATCCACCACATCAACCGGAGCAAGGTAAAGAACCACATGGTTTTATCGCTGGATGCGGAAAAAGCGTTCGATAAAATCCAGCACCGATTTATGCTAAAAGCCCTGGAAAAACTGGGATTCCAGGGAACATTCCTGAATATAATCCAGGCAGTTTATGACAAACCAACAGCAAGCATAACTCTAAATGGTGAAAAACTAAAGCCATTCCCTTTAAAATCAGGAACAAGGCAGGGATGTCCACTCTCTCCCCTGCTCTTCAACATAGTACTAGAATTCCTAGCCAGAGCAATTAGGCAAGAAGAGAATATAAAGGGGATCCAAATAGGAAAAGATGAAGTTAAACTTTCTCTCTTCGCAGATGACATGATCCTATACCTAAAGAATCCCATAGACTCTACCCCCAAGCTACTAGAGCTGATACAAAACTTTGGCAAAGTTGCAGGATATAAAATAAACCTTCAAAAATCAACGGCCTTTCTCTATGCTAACAACCTGAAGACCGAGGCTGAAATCAGGAAAGCAACTCCTTTTGCAATAGCCCCCCAAAACATAAAATACCTAGGAATAACCTTAACCAAAGAAGTGAACGACCTCTTTGAAGAGAACTTTAAAAGCTTGAAAAATGAAATTAAGTCAGAACTAAGAAAATGGAAAAACCTCCCATGCTCCTGGATTGGGAGGATTAATGTAATCAAAATGGCAATATTGCCAAAGGCTATGTACAAATTCAATGCAATACCCATTAATATCCCAACACCATTCTTTAATGAAATAGAGGAAGCAATCCAGAAATTCATATGGAACAATAAAAGACCTAGAATAACAAAAACACTCCTAAGCAGAAAGAACAGTGCTGGAGGAATTACAATACCCAACTTCAAGCTGTATTATAAAGCTATAGTAATAAAAACAGCTTGGTATTGGCACCGGAACAGGCCTGAAGACCAATGGAACAGAATTGAAGACCCAGAATTAAACCCACAGAACTATGCCTACTTAATCTTTGATAAAGGAGCTAAAACAATAGTATGGAAGAAAGATAGCCTCATTAACAAGTGGTGCTGGCAAAACTGGCTCAACACATGCAACAAACTAAAACTAGATCCTTATATATCACCCTGCACCAAAATCAATTCCAAATGGATTAAAGACCTTGAAATCAAAACAGGCAACCTGAAGACACTAAAGGAAGGATTAGGAGAAACACTTGGGCTCCTTGGCACAGGACAGAACTTCCTTAACAAAGACCCTGAAAGGCTACAAATCAAAGAAAGGTTGGACAAATGGGACTGCATCAAACTCCAGAGCTTCTGCACGGCAAAGGACATAGCTCTCAAGATAAACAGAAAGCCCACAGACTGGGAGAAGATCTTTACCGGACATTCAACAGACAAAGGCCTCATCTCTAAAATATATGCAGAACTAAAAAAATTACCTTCTTCCAAAACAAAACTGCAAAGAACCAATAGCCCCCTCATCAAGTGGGCTAAAGACTTACAAAGAAAGTTCTCTGATGAGGAAATGGCCAATGATGAGGAGAATGGCCAATAGACATATGAAAAAATGCTCTACATCACTGGCCATAAAGGAAATGCAAATCAAAACAACATTGAGATTCCATCTCACCCCAGCAAGAATGTCATATATCAAGAAAACTAATAATAACAATTGTTGGAGGGGATGTGGCCAAAAGGGAACCCTACTTCATTGTTGGTGGGAATGTAAACTGGTTCAGCCACTCTGGCAAGCAGTATGGAGATTCCTTAGAAGGCTCAATATAGAACTCCCCTATGACCCATCAGCCCCACTGTTGGGTATCTATCCAAAAGCCCACAAACAAAATCACAGTAATGCCACCAGCACAACAATGTTCATCGCAGCACAATTTGTCATAGCGAGAAGCTGGAACCAACCCAGATGCCCCTCCATAGATGAATGGATCAGGAAAATGTGGTACATTTACACAATGGAATTCTATGCCTCTATCAGAAAGAATGACATTGTTCCATTTGTAAGGAAATGGAAGGACTTGGAAAAAGTTATACTAAGTGAAGTGAGCCATACCCAAAGAAACATGGACTCTATGGCCTCCCTTATTGGGAATAATTAGTACAGGATTAGGCAAGCCATAGCAGAGCATCACAAGGCCCAATAGCTATACCCTTAGAAACACATAAGATGATGCTAATTGAAATGAACTCCATGTTATGGAAACAAGTGATATATCACAGTTGTAACTACTTTCAACGTCCTATGTGTATGTGTAGTTTCTATTATTGATAATGTTTTGTATCACCTTCCTATGTTTGTACCTACACTATCTCTGTAATCTTATCTGAGTATATTGGAAACCGTGTTTACTGGTATTGGAAGTAGGAAATTCAAAGGGAATACCAAATTCGAGAGACACAGGGTAAAAAAAGAGAAATAACTACAAAAGCAATACTTGCAAAACTGCTTGGTGTAAGTGAACTGAACACATGGGGGGGGAGGGAAAAAGGGGCAGGGAAGGGGGCATGAGGGACAAGGCAACAAACAGTACAAGAAATGTATCCAATGCCCAACGTATGATACTGTAACCTCTCTGTACGTCAGTTTGATAATATAAATTTGAGAAAAAAAAAAAAGAAGGGATACTCCCTGATATACAGCTGCCTACCCCCTTCGTAAGTGCAGGTCCTAAATGAGCTTTTTTCTCTGTTCCCTCACCGAAGTCCAGATTCTTTTGGGGAGTTACCAGTACAGTAACCATACCAGGAACAACTTAATTTATTAAGCTACTGCTTTTCTTAATCTCAGTGGAGATTTACTGATAAACAGCTACCTACGCTGCATGTTCATGTCGTTCCTGAATGAGCTTTTATCTCTCTCCCCTCACCACAATTCACATTCTTCTGAGGAGTTCCCAGTACATTATCCTTTCCCCTGTGTAATTACCTTAACAAGCTCCAGCTGTTTTTATTCTCAGAAGGTTTACTCCCTGATATACAGCTGCCTACCCTCTTTGTAAGTGCAGGTCCTAAATGAGCTTTTTTCTCTGTTCCCTCACCACAATCCAGATTCTTTTGGGGAGTTACCAGTACAGGAACCATACCAGGAAGTACTTAATATATTAAACTACTGCTTTTCTTAATCTCAGTGGAGATATTTACTGATAAACAGCTACATATGCAGCAATTTCATGTCGTTCCTAAATGAGCTTTTATCTCTCTCCCCTCACCACAAATCAGATTCTTCTGAGGAGTTCCCAGTACATTATGATGTCCCATGTTTAATTACCTTAACAAGCTCCAGCTGTTTTTATACTCAGAAGGGATACTCCCTGATATACAGCTGCCTACCCCCTTCGTAAGTGCAGGTCCTAAATGAGCTTTTTTCTCTGTTCCCTCACCACAATCCAGATTCTTTTGGGGAGTTACCAGTACAGTAACCATACAAGGAAGTACTTAATTTATTAAGCTACTGCTTTTCTTAATCTCAGTGGAGATATTTACTGATAAACAGCTACCTACGCAGCATGTTCATGTCGTTCCTAAATGAGATTTTATCTCTCTCCCCTCACCACAAATCAGATTCTTCTCAGGAGTTCCCAGTACATTATCCTTTCCCCTGTGTAATTACCTTAACAAGCTCCAGCTGTTTTTATTCTCAGAAGGTTTACTCCCTGATATAGAGCTGCCTACCCCCTTCGTATGTGCAGGTCCTAAATGAGCTTTTTTCTCTGTTCCCTCACCGAAGTCCAGATTCTTTTGGGGAGTTACCAGTACAGTACCCATACCAGGAAGTACTTTATATATTAAGCTACAGCTTTTCTTAATCTCAGTGGAGATATTTACTGATAAACAGCTACCTACGCAGCATTATCATGTCGTTCTTAAATGAGCTTTTATCTCTCTCCCCTCACCACAAATCAGATTCTTCTGAGCAGTTCCCAGTACATTATCCTTTGCCCTGTGTAATTACCTTAACAAGCGCCAGCTGTTTTTATTCTCATAAGGGATACTCCCTGATATACAGCTGCCTACCCCCTTCGTATGTGCAGGTCCTAAATGAGCTTTTTTCTCTGTTCCCTCACCGAAGTCCAGATTCTTTTGGGGAGTTACCAGTACAGGAACCATACCAGGAAGTACTTAATTTATTAAACTACTGCTTTTCTTAATCTCAGTGGAGATATTTACTGATAAACAGCTACATATGCAGCATTTTCATGTCGTTCCTAAATGAGCTTTTATCTCTCTCCCCTCACCACAAATCGGATTCTTCTGAGGAGTTCCAAAAACATTATCGTTTCCCCTGTGTAATTACCTTAACAAGCTCCAGCTGTTTTTAATCTCAAAACGTTTACACCCTGATATACAGCTACCTACGCCCTTCGGAAGTGCAGGTCCTAAATGAGCTTTTTTCTCTGTTCCCTCACCACAATCCAGATTCTTTTGGGGAGCTACCAGTACAGTAACCATTCCAGGAAGTACTTAATTTATTAAGCTACTGCGTTTCTTAATCTCAGTGGAGATATTTACTGATAAACAGCTACCTACGCAGCATGTTCATGTCGTTCCTAAATGAGCATTTTTCTCTCTCCCCTCACCACAAATCAGATTCTTCTGAGGAGTTCCCAGTACATTATCCTTTCCCCTGTGTAATTACCTTAACAAGCTCCAGCTGTTTTTATTCTCAGAAGGGATACGCCCTGATATACAGCTGCCTACCCCCTTCGTAAGTGCAGGTCCTAAATGAGCTTTTTTCTCTGTTCCCTCACCACAATCCAGATTCTTTAGGGAGTTACCAATACAGTAACCTTACCAGGAAGTACTTAATTTATTAAGCTACTGCTTTTCTTAATCTCAGTGGAGATATTTACTGATAAACAGCTACCTATGCAGCATGTTCATGTCGTTCCTAAATGAGCTTTTATCTCTCTCCACTCACCACAATCCAGATTCTTTTGGGGAGTTACCAGTAGAGTAACCATACCAGAAAGTACTTAATTTATTAAGCTACTGCTTTTCTTAATCTCAGTGGAGATATTTACTGATAAACAGCTACCTACGCAGCATGTTCATGTCATTCCTAAATGAGCTTTTATCTCTCTCCCCTCACCACAAATCGGATTCTTCTGAGGAGTTCCAAAAACATTATCGTTTCCCCTGTGTAATTACCTTAACAAGCTCCAGCTGTTTTTATTCTCAGAAGGTTTACTCCCTGATATACAGCTGCCTACCCCTTTCGTAAGTGCAGTTCCTAAATGAGCTTTTTTCTCTGTTCCATCAATACAATCCAGATTCTCTTGGGGAGTTCCCAGTACAGTAACCATACCAGGAAGTACTTAATTTATTGAACTACTGCTTTTCTTAAACTCAGTGGACATATTTACTGATAAACCGCTACCTATGCAGCATGTTCATGTCGTTAATAAATGAGTTTTTATCTCTCTCCCCTCACAACAAATCAAATTCTTCTGAGGAGTTCCCAGTACATTATCCTTTACCCAGTGTAATTACCATAACAAGCTCCAGCTGTTACTATTCTCAGAAGTCATACTCCCGGATATACAGCTGCCTACCCCCTTCGTAAGTGCAGTTGCTAAATGAGCTTTTTTCTCTGTTCCCTCACCACAATCCAGATTCTTTTGGGGAGTTACCAGTACAGTAACCATACCAGGAAGTACTTAATTTATTAAGCTACTGCTTTTCTTTATCTCAGTGGAGATATTTACTGATAAACAGCTACCTACGCAGCATATTCATGTCGTTACTAAATGAGTTTTTATCTCTCTCCCCTCACAACAAATCAAATTCTTCTGAGGAGTTCCCAGTACATTATCCTTTCCCCTGTGTAATTACCTTAACAAGCTCCAGCTGTTTTTATTCTCAGAAGGGATACTCCCTGATATACAGCTGCCTACCCCCTTCGTAAGTGCAGGTCCTAAATGAGCTTTTTTCTCTGTTCCCTCACCACAATCCAGATTCTTTTGGGGAGTTACCAGTACAGTAACCATAAAAAGAAGTACTTAATTTATTAAGCTACTGTTTTCTTAATCTCAGTGGAGATATTTACTGATAAACAGCTACGTACGCAGCATGTTCATGTCGTTCCTAAATGAGCTTTTATCTCTCTCCCCTCACCACAAATCAGATTCTTCTGAGGAGTTCCCAGTACATTAACCTTTCCTCGATGTAATTACCTTAACAAGCTCCAGCTGTTCTTATTCTCAGAAGGGATACTCCCTGATATACAGCTGCCTACCACCTTCGTAAGTGCAGGTCCTAAATGAGCTTTTTTCTCTGTTCCCTCACCAAAATCCAGATTCTTTTGGTGAGTTACCAGGACAGTAACCATACCAGGAAGTACTTAATTTATTAAGCTACTGCTTTTCTTAATCTCAGTGGAGATATTTACTGATAAACAGCTATCTACCCAGTATGTTCATGTCGTTCCTAAATGAGCTTTTATCTCTCTTCCCTCACCAAAAACCAGATTCTTCTGAGGAGTTCCTAATACATTAACCTTTCCTCGATGTAATTACCTTAACAAGCTACAGCTTTTCTTATTCTCAGAAGGGATACTCCCTGTTATACAGCTGCCTACCACCTTCGTAAGTGCAGGTCCTAAATGAAGTTTTTTCTCTGTTCCCTCACCACACTCCAGATTCTTTTGAGGAGTTACCAGTCCAGTAACGATACGAGGAAGTACTTAATTTATTAAGCTACTGCTTTTCTTAATCTCAGTGGAGATATTTACTGATAAACAGCTATCTACCCAGTATGTTCAGGTCGTTCCTAAATGAGCTTTTTCTCTCTCCACTCACCACAAATCAGTTTCTTCTGAGGAGTTCCCAGTACATTAATCTTTCCTCGATGTAATTACCTTAACAAGCTCCAGCTGTACTTACTCTGAGAAGGGATACTCCCTGATATACAGCTGCCTACCACCTTCGTAAGTGCAGGTCCTAAATGAACTTTTTTCTCTGTTCCCTCACCACAATCCAGGTTCTTTTGGGGAGTTACCAGTACAGTAACCACACCAGAAAGTACTTAATTTATTAAGCTACTGCTTTTGTTAATCTCAGTGGACATATTTACTGATAAACAGCTCCCTACCCAGTATGTTCATGTCGTTCCTAAATGAGCTTTTATCTCTCTCCCCTCACCACATATCAGATTCTTCTGAGGAGTTCCCAGTACATTAACCTTTCCTCGATGTAATTACCTTAACAAGCTCCAGCTCTTCTTATTCTCAGAATGGATACTCCCTGATATACAGCTGCCTACCACCTTCGTCAGTGCAGGTCCTAAATGAGCTTTTTTCTCTGTTCCCTCACCACAATCCAGATTCTTTTGGGGAGTTACCAGTACAGTAACCATACCAGTAAGTACTTAATTTATTAAGATACTGCTTTTCTTGGGCTGGGGATATAGCCTAGTGGCAAGAGTGCCTGCCTCGGATACACGAGGCCCTAGGTTCGATTCCCCAGCACCACCACATATACAGAAAACGGCCAGAAGCGGCGCTGTGGATCAAGAGGCAGAGTGCTAGCCTTGAGCGGGAAGAAGCCAGGGACAGTGCTCAGGCCCTGAGTCCAAGGCCCAGGACTGGCCAAAAAAAAAAAAAAAAAGATACTGCTTTTCTTAATTTCAGAGGAGATATTTACTGATAAACAGCCACCTACCCAGTATGTTCATGTCGTTCTTATGTGAGCTTTTATCTCTCTCCCCTCACCACGATTCAGATTCTTCTGAGGAATTCCCACTACATTAACCTTTCCTCCATGTAATTACCTTAACAAGCTCCAGCTGTTCTTTTTCTCAGAAGGGATACTCCCTGATATACAGTTGCGTACGACCATCGTAAGTGCAGGTCTTAAATGAGCTTTTTTCTCTGTTCCCTCACCACAATCCAGATTCTTTTGGGGAGTTACCAGTACAGTAACCATACCAGGAAGTACTTAATTTATTAAGCTACTGCTTTTCTTAATCTCAGTGGAGATATTTACTGATAAACAGCTCCCTACCCAGTATGTTCATGTCGTTCCTAAATGAGCTTTTATCTCTCTCCCCTCACCACAAATCAGATTCTTCTGAGGAGTTCCCAGTACATTAACCTTTCCTCGATGTAATTACCTTAACAAGCTAAAGCTGTTCTTATTCTTAGAAGGGATACTCCCTGATATACAGCTGCCTACCACCTTCGTAAGTGCAGGTCTTAAATGAGCTTTTTTCTCTGTTCCCTCACCACCATCCAGATTCTTTTGGGGAGTTACCAGTACAGTAACCATACCAGGAAGTACTTAATTTATTAAGCTACTGCTTTTCTTAATCTCAGTGGAGATATTTACTGATAAACAGCTACGTACGCAGCATGTTCATGTCGTTCCTAAATGAGCTTTTATCTCTCTCCCCTCACCACAAATCACATTCTTCTGTGGAGTTCCCAGTACATTAACCTTTCCTCGATGTAATTACCTTAAGAAGCTCCAGCTGTTCTTATTCTCATAAGGGATACTCCCTGATATAGCTGCCTACCACCTTCTTAAGTGCATGTCGTAAATGAGCTTTTTTCTCTGTTCCCTCACCACCATCCAGATTCTTTTGTGGGGTTACCATTACAGTATCCATACCAGGAAGTACTTAATTTATTAAGCTACTGCTTTTCTTAATCTCAGTGGAGATATTTGCTGATATACAGCTACCTACACAGTATGTTCATGTCGTTCCTAAATGAGCTTTTATCTCTCTCCCCTCACCACAAAGCAGATTCTTCTGAGGAGTTTCCAGTATATTACCCTTACCAGGGAGTACTTAATTTACTAAGATACTGCTAAACTTATTATCAGAAGGGATAATCCCTGATATACAGCTGACTACCACTTTCGTAAGTGGAGACCATAAATGAGCTTTTTTCTCTGTTCCCTCACCACAAAGCAGATTCTTTTGAGGAGTTTCCGGTACATTCAACATTCCTTGAACTACTTACCTTAATAAGCAACAGCTGTTCTTATTATCAGAAAGGATGTTGACTGACATACAACTGCATACCCTGCTCGTAATTGTAGTTCCTAAATGAGCTTTTATCTCTCTTCCCTCACCACAAATCAGCTTCATCTGAGGAGTTTCCAGTACATTAACCGTTCATCTGTCTAATTACCTTAACAAGCTCCAGCTGTTCCTATTCCCAGAAGGGATACTCCCTGATATACAGCTGCATACCACCTTCGTAAGTGTAGTTCCTAAATGAGCTTTTTACTGTTCCCTCACTACAAAGCAAATTCTTTTGAGGAGTTTCCAGTACATTAACCATACCAGGAAGTACTTAATTTACTAAGATACTGCTATTCTTTTTCTCAGGGTAGAACTTTACTGATAAACAGCTACCTACTCAGTATGTTCACATCATTCCTAAATGAGCTTTTATCTCTCTTCCCTCACCACAAATCAGATTCATTTTAGGTGTTTCCAGTACATTAACCATTCCTCGATCTAATTTCCTTAACAAGCTCCAGCTGTTCTTACTCTCAGAAGGAATACTCCCTGATATACAGCTGCCTACAACCTTCGTAAGTGTAGTTCCTAAATGAGCTTTTTCTCTGTTCCCTCTCCACAAAGCAGATTCTTTTGAGGAGTTTCCAGTACATAAACCTTTCCACGAACTACTTACCTTAACAAACTACAGCAGTTCCAATGCTCAGAAGGGATATTCCCTGATATAGAGCTGCCTACCACGTACCTAAGTGTACTTCCTAAAAGAGCTTTTATCTCTCTTCCCTCACAATGAAGCAGATTCTTTTGAAGAGTTTCCAGTACAGTAACCATTACATGAAGTACTTAATTTACTAAGCTTCTGCTATTTTTATTCTCAGAGGAGATATTGACAGATATACAGCTAACTACCCAGTACGGTCATGTACTTCTTAAATGACCTTTTTTGAACTTCTAACACCACAAAGCAGATTCATTTGAGGAGTTTCCTCTACATTAAACTTTCCACGAAATACTTACCTTAAAAAGTTACAGCTGTTCTTATTCTCCAAAGGGATATTCCCAGATATAGAGCTGCCTACCTCCTTCGTAAGTGTAGTTCCTAAATGCGCTTTTATTTCTCTTCCCTCAACACACAGCAGATTCCTTTGAAGAGTTTCCAGTATATTAACCATCCCACGAAGTTCTTAATTTACGATGCTACTGCAGTTCTGATTCTCAGAGGAGATATTTCCTGATATACAGCTACATACCCAGCACGTTCATGTGGTTCCTAAATTAGCTTTTTCGATCTTTTATCACCACAATGAAGATTCTTTTGTCAAGTTTCCAGTACTTTAACCTTTCCACCAACTACTTACTTTAACAAGCTAAAGCTGTTCTTATTGTCAGAATGGATATTCCCTGTTATACATCTGCCTACCCCGTTCATAAGTGTAGTTCCTAAATGAGCTTTTATCTCTAATCCTTCACTTCAATGGAGATTCTTTTGAGGATTTTCCAGTACAATAACCTTTCCACGAACGTCTTACCTTAACAAGCTATGGCTTTTCTTATTCTCGGAAGTTTTATTCCCTGATATACAGCTGCCTACACCGTTGGTAAATGTAGTTCCTAAATGAGCTTTTATCTCTCTTTCCTCACCGCAAAGCAGATTCTTTTGAGGAGTTTCCAGTAGATTAACCATTCCAGGAAGTACTTAATTTACTAAGCTACTGCTCTTATTATCAGAGGAGATATTTACTGATATACAGCTACATACCCAGTACGTTCATGTAGTTCCTAAATGAGCTTTTCTCAATCTTCTATCACAACAAAGCAGATTCTCTTGAGGAGTTTCCAGTACATTAAACTTTTCCACATACTACTTTCCTTAACAAGCTACAGTTGTTCTTTTCTGAGAAGGGATATTCCGTGATATACAGCTGCCCACCCCGTTCGTAATTGTAGTTCCTAAATGAGCTTTTTTCGATCTTCTATCACCACAAAGCAGATTTTTTGAGGAGTTTCCAGTACATTAACCTTTCCACGAACTATTTACCTTAACAAGCTACAACTATTCTTATTTTCAGAGGGATATTCCTGATATACAGCTGCCTACCAGCTTGGTAAGTTTAGTTCTTCAATGAGCTTTTATCTCTCTTCCCTCACCACAAATCAGATTATTTTGAGTAGTCCAGTACATTTACCATTCCACGATGTAGTTAATTTACTAAGCTACTGCTATGCTTATTCTCAGAGGAGATATTTATTGATATACAGCTACCTACCCAGTACGTACATGTAGTTCCTAAATTAGCTTTTTTCAATCTTCTATCACCACAAAGCAGATTCTTTTGAGGAGTTTCCAGTACATTAACTTTCCTCGTATTTCTTACCTTAACAAGCTACAGCTGTTCTTATTCTCAGAAGGGATATCCCTGTTATACAGCTGCCTACCACTTTCGTAAGTTTAATTCCTAAATGAGCTTTTATCTCTCTTCCCTCAACACAAAGGAGATTCTTTTGAGGAGTTTCCCATACATTAACCATTCCACGAAGTACTTAATTTACTTAGCTAATGCTATTCTTATTCTCAGAGGAGATATTTCCTGATATACAGCTACCTACCCACTTCTTTCATGTAGTTCCTAAATGAGCTATTTTTAGTCTTCTATCACCACAAAGCAGATTCTTTAGAGGAGTTCCCAGTACATTAACCTTTCCACGAACTACTTACCTTAACAAGTTACAGCTGTTCTTATTCTCAGAAGGGATATTCCCTGATATTCAGCTGCCTACCCCGTTCGTATGTGTAGTTCCTAAATGAGCTTTTATCTCTATTCCCTCACCAAAAGCAGATTCTTTTGAGGAGTTTCCAGTACATTAACCTTTCCACGAACAACTTACTTTAACAAGCTACACCTGTTCTTATAATCAGAAGGGATATTCCCTGATATATAGCTGCCTACCTCCTTCGTAATTGTACTTCCTATATGACCTTTTATGTGTCTTCCCTCTCCACTAAGCAGATTCTTTTGAGGAGTTTCTGGTACATTAACCTTTCCACCAACTACTTACCTTGACAAGCTACAGCTGTTCTTATTTTCAGAAGGGATATTCCTTGATATACAGCTTCCTACCCCGTTCGTAGGTGTATTTCCTAAATGAGCTTTTATCTCTCTTCCCTCAACACAAAGCAGATTCTTTTGAGGAGTTTTCAGTACATTAACCATTCCACGAAGTACTTAATTTACTAAGCTTCTGCTTTTGTTATTCTCAGAGGAGTTATTTACTAAGATACAGCTACCTACCCAGTACATTCATGTAGTTCCTAAATGAGCTTTTTTGGAGCTTCTAACACCACAAAGCAGATTCATTTAAGGAGTTTCCAGTACATTAACCTTTCCATGTACTACTTACCTTAACAAGGTACAGCTGTTCTTATTCTCAGAAGGGATATTCCCTGATATACAGCTGCCTACCACCGTCGTAAGTGTAGTTCCTAAATGAGCATTTATCTCTATTCCCTCACCAAAAGCAGATTCTTTTGAGGAGTTTCCAATACATTAACCTTTCCACGAACTACTTAACTTAACAAGCTACAGCTGTTCTTATTCTCAGTAGGGATATTCCCTGATATACAACTACATAGCCAGTATGTTCCTGTAGTTCCTAAAAAACCTTTTTTGATCTTCCTTCTCCACAAAGCAGATTCTTTTTAGATGTTTCCAGTACATTAACCTTTCCACGTACTACTTTCCTTAACAAGCTACAGCTCTTCTTATTCTCAGAAGGGATATTCCTGGATATAGAGCTGCCTACCACCTTCGTAAGTGTAGTTCCTAAATGCACTTTTATTTCTCTTCCCTCAACACATAGCAGATTCCTTTGAAGAGTTTCCAGTATATTAACCATTCCACGTAGTTCTTAATTAACGAAACTACTGCTATTCTTATTCTCAGCGGAGATATTTCCTAATATACGGCTACCTACCCAGTACCTAAATGTAATTCCTAAATGAGCTTTTTTCGATCTTATATCACCACAAAGCAGATTCTTTTGAGATGTTTCCAGTACATTAACCTTTCCAAGTACTACTTACCTTAACAAGGTACAGCTGTTCTTATTTTCAGAAGGGATATTCCCTGATAAACAGCTGCCTACCACCTTCGTAATTTTACTTCCTAAATGACCTTTTATGTGTCTTCCCTCTCCACAAAGCAGATTCTTTTGAGGAGTTTCCAATACATTAACCTTTCCACCAACTACTTACCTTGACAAGCTACAGCTGTTCTTATTCTCAGAAGGGATATTCCTTGATATACAGCTTCCTACCCCGTTCGTAGGTGTAGTTCCTAAATGGGCTTTTATCTCTTCCCTCACCACAAAGCAGATTCTTTTGAGTAGTTTCCAGTACATTAACCATTTCATGAAGTACTTAATTTACAAAGCTACTGCTATTCTTATTCTCAGAGGCCATATTTACTCTAATACATACCTATGTAGCCAGTATGTTCCTGTAGTTCCTAAATGAGCTTTTTTTGTTCCACTGCTACAGCACCAGAGATACTGACTGGCAAGATTATCTTTATAAGTGATGATAGGTATTTAACTAACTGCCATGTATATTAGCTTTTGGTTCTGAGCAACTTTTGCAACATTTCCCACTTGTACCTCTTTGGAGTAGAGGAAGGAATGTAAGAAAAAGACTAGTGTACTGTGGGTGCAGGTTTAGTGGTAATAGAATTTGCCTAGTCTTTCTGAGAAACATACCAGAAAAAAAAAAAAACACAAAGAAACAGAAGTATTATTTAAGCTCTAAACACTAATATGCCAAACTATTTACATAAATCATACAATGGAGAAGGAATTTCTAGTCTTTTTTTTCCTGGTGAAAAAATGAAGAGCATTCACTTGACCACAGCCACTCCATTATTTAGTATCAGATCTAGGATTCCAGCTCTAAGATTTCAGTCTAGACTGATCCAGCTCATTCTGGATTCTTTATTAGGCTTCTGGCTCTGGAGTCCCTCTGCCCAGGGAACAAATCCTAAGATTGCTAGCATTTAAAACTCTCCTAGTTATAAAAAGTAAATCACAAAGAGCCTCTCCTATCGTGAGAGGCCATTCAATAAATCGTCCTCAAAGCCTTCCCACAGAGGCTACCTGGGGAAACCCCAGTAAGACCTGAGTTCTAGCAAAAGCCATTAGTGACTACAAACAACACAACTTTGCTTCTTTGCTACCGACCCTTGGCTCTGAGACTCAGCCTGTCATCAAGAGTGTCAACTTCAATGGATGGGCATGTGTCCACAGGAACTGAGTTGAGGTCACACTTGTCTCGCTCTGTCCTGCAAACAGATGTCTGGGTGACAAGTCTTAGTCACACATGAAGAACAGAGGTTCCAGCCAAATCAGGTGGGAAGTGCCATATCTTCTTTCTAAGCCTTTTTGGCCAGCCAGCTCATTCCCTAAGATAATCCGGCATCAGCTGGTTTTCTCCAGAATGTTTTACTTTCAACACAAAGCCTGCGTTTGGGTGATGTCTTGTTATTGGACAAGCAGAACTGAGTTTATTTCTGTAACTCACCAAAAACCCTGTTTGGTTCTGTGTGTTTGAATGTGCCCCCTCAGAGTTCCCTCCCAAGGAGCCAGGTAAAAACTGAGGTAATGCAGAGTTCTAGTGGTGGCAAGAAGGAAAGCAGGTGATAGAGCAACCAAAAAACAACAACCCAAGAGAATTGCTGTTTATTATTCATTTATCATATTAAGATAGAAAAACAGGGCTGGGAATATGGCCTAGTGGCAACACCACATATATGGAAAATGGCCAGAAGGGGCGCTGTGGCTCAGGTGGCAGAGTGCTAGCCTTGAGCGGGAAGAAGCCAGGGACAGTGCTCAGGCCCTGAGTCCAAGGCCCAGGACTGGCCACAAAAAAAAAAAATAATAAAAGCAAGATAGAAAAACAATGTCTGTAATAATCATCCCAGAGAATATACAGCAAACTCTTAAGGATAATAGCTTTCTCCCAGATGACAAGAGTTCAATCACTGGCCTACATGAAGCATCATAAAAACAATAGTATCTCCTCTGGAAATAGAAATCAGTGTGGTCACTTTTCAACATTTTACCAAGTTTGTTATGAATCTTCCAAATTAAATTTAAGCTCCCCACATACACACAGCCAGTGTACTGGATTTTTTTTTGTATATTCAAAAGATGCTCTTTCCTGCCAGGTGTGATTTGTGAAGTCCTATACCTACCCTACCCACTGTCGTGGGAATTAACATCATCCCTGGGGGGAGGGGGCAGCTGTGATTTCATTCCTGTGCTGGAAAAGTTCTTCCCTTGAATATCTGATTTCTGAGGTCTTTCTCAACTACTCAGGATGAAACACACAATGTCAAACGTCCATGCTTTGTCTTCTCATCAAAAGCCTTCACTGAAAAGTAATATATCTCAAAAGTGGTCAACAATGTGGTAAAATACAAATACTAAAAAGCTTTTATGCTGTATAACCTGAAAATTGAAAAGTCTAAACTGTGCCTGAACAAGTTATCATGAGATAAAACCAACCTCAAAATATAAGAAATTACAGGCAGTAGTCCTTTCTATCCCCAGTCCCGGGGCTTGGACTCAGGGTCTTGGGTGCTATCCCCGAGCCTCTCTGTGCTCAAAGCTAGTGCTCTACCACTTGAGCCACAGTGCCTTTTCCAACTTTTTCTTAGTTTGTTGGAGATAAAAGAGTCTCATAGACTTTGCTGACTAGGCTGGCTTTGAACTGCAATTCTCAGATCTCCAACTACTGAGTAGCCAGGATTATAGGCATGATCCAGCAGTGCCCAGCAGCCGCAAAATTTTTCAGTCACCTGTACCTTAATCATAACTGGGGCGTATTCTAAGGGCTGTGTTGTTGCCATCCCACTGCTGAGCAAACATCATGCAGCTCACTCACACAAACTAAGCTGGCTATGACATCACTAGGTTATACAATCTTAGGGGGCCACTGTTATATTTGTGACCTGTCATGGGTTGAAGTGTCATTATGAAACACATGACTACATGGAAATGAGCTCTTCCATATGGGAGAAAAAATCTCATTTTCCATGCATAAGGACAAAAGAAACTAGAATGTTCATAAATACATTCACCATGTTTATCTAAAGAACATCTTGAGATTCATGGGAGTTTTTATGCCTTATATAATATTGTATCCACTAAATGCCTTCCCCTGGCCATATTCCAGGAGCTTTTAAATTGTTAGGTCTACAGACAACTACCAAGGCTCAGAGGTCTGTGAATGAAGATTTAATGATTCGGGGCGGGGGGGGGGGGGTCATTCACTACCGTCTCATCTCTATCCTTCTAATACACACTGTCACTATGGATTCTTATAACTACACAGAAAAATGGACAACATGGCAGAATATTTCTGGCAAGGTACTGAGAACAAAATAAAGAACTAATTTCCTTTAGTCTTCATTTTTACCTACAGGTTAGATGAGGAAGTGCAGATAACTTACAAATATAATAACCACAAACAACTCTGCACTAATATAACATTAGACACCAGGGCTTCACAGCTAGTCAGACCATGTTCACCACGAACACTGAAGTTATTTAATAAAATTGAAGATGACTTTTCAATCCGGGACACTAAAAACTTTGTATTTCCCCTTGCGTATATTTTTCATGGTGATTAGCTCTTTCTTTCCCCTCACAGACACTGGTATGCTGCTTAAAATAATATTTGGGCCTTTACTCGCCATCTGTCTATGAGAGACATGTTGATTTTATTAAAGCAATTTGGGTCTGCATTCTTTCTCTGTTACTGTTACAGGTAGACCTGACAGGCATAGGATCTTTTGTTTGCAAACGCTCTCCTCTAGAGGGAACCTAGTTAAGTAAGTTTAATTTTTTTACCTGCTGGACAGTTGCACTCTGAAGGTGTTTCTCTTGTGATTCTTAGTTTAGCCATGTGTTCGTAGGATTTCTGTAGGTATAGAAGAGATAGTAAGAGCTAGCAGTAGTATTCCAGTTCTGTGAGTTCTTCAGGGACTCTTCGTCTGTGGCTGTTAATAATGTTTGATAGCCTGCACAAACAGCATTTATGTAAGTGCATGGATCTTAGGCAATGCTAACAGTACTCAAGACATAATTTTGTTTTTAATTTAAAAAGCAAATTTCCATTGACATAGAGTGATAGATTTGGGTAACATGTTTCTTCATTATTCAACTATCACCACCCTCTCCCTGCACAGGCAAGGCAAAACCCCAGCACTAACAATGCAGCTCATGGCAATGTGTGTCTTATCAATAACAGCCAATGTTGTTGACATACTTTATCGCATTCGGGCTGTAACTACTGCATCTCTCCACTGGCAGAAAAACTACCCTCTGCCTACTGGAGTCTAAGTAATCTTTAAAGGAATCCCTTTCAATTCTCCATTCATCAATATCTGAGTACAACCTCTATTAACTCTCCCCCACCCAAAAAACAAAGGAAAACTTTTTTTCCAATTTTTAAAACATTTAATATGAAAAGAATTCCGAGTTAAATGAATTTTTAAATCTATAGGCTTATTTCACTTTAAGAGTGCTTACCATTCTCTGTTGATAAGGCCTAACCTTATCAAATGAAAAACAGATGTGAGCATTACAATGAATATTCTCCATACAACTTAGAATGCTGTCAGCCCAGACTCCACAAAACTAAACAGCGGGCAAAGCCCCTGCTGCCATTGCAGCATGCAATCCTTAAGGAAGACAGAGGGAAGATCCTACACACAGACTTGGAGAGAAACCAAGGAAGGGACTTGAATAAATAGATACCACAGAGGCTCACACACCCCAAATCAACTGTATAACTGGTAAGGTTGGTGGCGGATCCTGCAGACTGACCACACCTGTGCAAAATTCTATCTACATGCAACTCCCCCTCGCGCAAAGCTCAGCCTCACACACCTGAGCCAGGAGTCGCTCCACTCAAGTCGCTCTTGTACTTTGGCCTCCAGCTGATCCACCTTCTCGGGCAGCAGGGGAATGGAGGGCGCCCCTTTAGCAGATTCCAGGGCGAGGCTCCTTGCCTGAAGGTCGTTGGTTTTCACCCCAAGGTACAGACAAGAAATCACTCCCACCATGGAGAGGAGGGTAGCCAGAGTGGTGCACGAGGGCATGGCGCAGGTGCAATGCTGCCTGGAGGGGCTGGGCTCTTCGGATCCAGCCTCTCGCCCAGCTCCCTTCCCCGCGGGATTATTCATCAGCATGGTGGGGGGGTGGGGGTGGTGGTCCTCTGGCCACCTTCTACCTCCTGCCAAGACAACTGGCCAGAGGAGAAGGGACAAGTCATCCAAAGTTCATTCCTGGCGGCTGCACAAGTAGTTGGCAGAGTAGGTGCCAGGCAGGCGCGGTGAGGGACCTTTATGGGGCTCATCATGGGGACCCGTAGGCAAGGACCATCCTCAGTCTGCTCCTCTCCTCCCAGCTGGGAGCAAATCAAACAAAAATAAATATTGGTTTCCTCTGCACTCCTCTGCTCTCCTCCGCTCTCCTCCTCTGCTCTCCACTGCTCTCCTCCTCTGCTCTCCTCTGCTCTCCTCACCTCCTCCTCTGCTCTCCTCCTCCTCCTCAATTGGATGATAAACTTGGCTTCAGGTGTGTTAGGGAGATAGAAGCTTAAAGGTAGAAGAGGGAAATGGGTTTCGAATGTAACCTAAGTGTATCAAGTAATGAAAATGAGTACTTCATTTGTGGCTCTGCAGCAATCTAACATGTCCTCGGACCCTGTTCATGCCAATAAGATAGAGGAGAGTTGTGTGACAGATCTGTGATCTTGCAGGCTTTAGGTTGGAACAAAAAGGAGAACTAGATGGTTCTGAATGTTTATTCAAGTTCCATCCACCCACTTCCTCACTTTCAGCCCTCCCACCATGTTCCTAAGCTTCAAGGAAATAAGTTTTTCTGTTCTCTCACCTGATCAACTCCATTCCCCCCATGTATGGGCCAGTGCCAGGTGCTAGCAAGATCAACAGGGAGCAAGGTGTGGGTACTGTTCATTGGGAGCTGCAGGCTTGCTGTGTTGGCTGGTCCCTCTGGAAGGAATGCTGGTTTAGTATGGAGACTTTCTGTCACTGTCCTTTCAGAGCTGTTGGAAATTCATTTCCCATCTCCTCCCCAGTTCATCCTTACTCCTTGTAAATGAACTCAGTTATAAATCACTCAACCCCTGTCTCCATCTCCAGATGCCCTGATGTGGGCTGCTTCTCCACAGCCTGTCTCTTGCTATAGAGGATGTCTAGCCTGTGGTGGAAAATGTATACTCACTGACCAGAGTAACACATACAAGGGCTTTGTTTTCTTGGAAGATCTCCTTGGTAGCTCTCACTTTAGCATAAATTGGATGGAGGGCCAATTCAATCTAAGCTGAAACAAAGGGTAGAGTGTGGAGTTACTCACATGAGTCAAAATTAGTTTCAAGAAAATGGAAACAAGGATTCTGTATTTTCTCCTGCTTTTTTGTTTTCTTTATTTTTTGTTGTGGATGTTTGTTTATAAGTCTTTGGGAGGGTAAAGGGAGGCACAGAAATGGAGGGACAGAGGGTGAACAAATGCAGCAATGGTACTCAGTGGACACTATTTGAAAATGAACTATACAACTTATGGGTAGGATTGGAGGGAAAAACCAGGAGAGAGGGAGGGAAGTGGTGACATTGTCAAAAGAAGTGTACTCTTTGCCTGACTTAACTGTAACCCCTCTGCAGATCACATTGATAATAAAAAAATTTAAGGTTAAAAGATACCGGAGAATCTGGTGGGTGTGATTGCCTCCTCTAAGTGTCAAGCTACTGAAGAGCTGAGCTCTGCTATTTGGCTTCCTGCCTGCCCTCATTGAAGGACTGGTTAGGAAACTCCTAACCTGTATAAATCTACCTAAAAGCATTGACCTCTGAGTTCTAAATTCCTTAGAGGAAACAATAGGTGACTTTTTGGAAAACTCAGTCTATAGTATCCAAAGGAAGTGATTTCACTGTGGTATTTGTATACATTCCTCAAGCATCTGAAATTCTGATTCTATTCTGAATCCCCCTTCGTAACCTAAGTACAATTCATTTATGACCCTTTTCCCCTTAATGTGCCAAATTTATCATGTTCTCCCTCTCACCCTGCATTTTCTCCTGCCTCCTTCTGGCTTCCAGTCCTCTTTCAGATTTGTAGATTTTGCAAAAGAGAAAGTATTTGTCTGATTTCACTTTAGTGTTATTTACTTTTTGGAAATGTTCCCTAGTCCTGACAGAAGTGGTTACTGCATCCTTCCTGGGGCTTCTCAGTAAACTTTTCAGTTGAGCAGCCCACTGTGGAATTGGCTCATGAAAACATGTGAAGCTCCAACACCTGCAGAAAGTGCTACACAGGCTTGTAACTCCTTGAGGGTTAAGGAGCCGCCCACGTAAGTTCCTTTTGAGTATGAGTGCACTTAGTGTAGTGAATCTACTTCTAAGAACATACTGCTGGCAACATCAAGACTGTCACGTGGTGAAAGAAGCACAGCCTATTGAAGTTACTTACCTCTCTTTAACTTTTCACTCCCTACGCAGCTAAGTATTATCTGAAGATGGACACTGTGCATGATTTAGCAAATAGCTAACCTGTTGGAGCTGACGTATCTTACTTAATAGGCTTTTGAGATCTAAGCCTGTATTCTATACTGGTTCATTCAAAACCTCTTCTACTACTACCAGGGGTATTTTGTTCCTTTCCCTACTCAATTCCTTTTAGACATTGAGCTCCCATGTGTGGGAGGTTGCAACAGCTTTTCCTATAGTCCCATGCACTGTGAAAGACTGCATGCTAGTGTACCAAATCCAGGTACTAGCATGCCGCTTTTGCCCACCTCTGCTGGTATTTATGCTTAATCCCAAAGAAGGTCAGAGTCTTCTTCCCTCAGGCCATTTGAGTACTTTTTTGGTTAGGTACTGGCTGTGTGTTCTTGGTCCTCTGTACATTAGAGGCCTGGGATGGGTTCAAAAGCCATTAGGTACAATCAGGTTTCAGGCTTGGGTCTTCCACCTTCATAGCCCAAGCCACTTACAACCCTTGGGTGTGTTAGTAGAATAGTAATTACCTTCCACTGAGTGGAAGCCAGAGGGGCTTTTCCTAACCAAATACAAGGATGGGCTCAGAAGTCCCCCAATTGAAAAGCTTTGTTTGGACAAATATTCAAATAACCTCTGTTTCATATTCTCTTCCATAATCAAGCCAAAGACATTTATCGTGTGCTGTCCTACTTTGTGTGGCCAGTGTGATCTCAGCTATGGACACACTGGGTTCTGGCCTATGTGTCCATGGGGTGGACTCTTGGCTCTCTCGTGACCTGTGTTGCAGGAGTCTCTGGTCTGATGGTCATGCTAGAGTCCATTACTGATGACAGTCTCCAGTCAATGGGAGGTCTGCCTTTCAGGCTCCTTGTATAACCTCTGGTCTTTGCTCATTGCTCTCATCAGCCCATGGCTCCCTTGTCTAGCCCTGGTGCTTGAAGAGCCTCTACTCCATACCTCATGTGGTTAGGCTTAAGTCTTTAGTAGAACTAGATCCAGTTCTTATTCCCAAGTACTAGAGGGAATTATGAGGTTTCAGGGAGAAGATTCTGAAACATCTAAGAATCCCTTAGCCTCTGCCAGCACCTGTCACCATAGAACGCTGCCCTGGGCTCCTTGAAGCCCTTAGGGCTGCTTCGGACATTCTGTTTTTTGCCATCTCCATAGTCTGTATCTGTGAATGTGGATAGAGCCCTAGCAACTTGCCAAAGCAGAGCATGTAGAGATTGGCAGTGTGTCTCATTGTTCCCATGGAGAAGGAGGCCAAGTAGCTGAACACTTTATTTCTTTTTTTTCTTTTCCTCCTGAGAAATTGGGTGGAGTGAACTGGCCTCTAGGTGGGTATACCATGAAAAGACCTCACAAACGTCTAGGCTTGTGGAGTCAAGAAGTCTTAAGAGACAGGGAAGTCTTTCAAAATATTTAAGATGTCTTCAAAGAAGCAGGGAAATTTGCAAGGTTCAGGTGCCATCTTAATTTCCAGCCTTTTAAGCCTGATAGAGGCCAAAGGTCTGCTAAGCTTAGTATGCATTTAAAAAGTCTTTCCTGGCAGCTTGGAGTGAGACTTAGTGGTTGAGTACTTGACTAGCATGCATAAAGCCCTGTGCTTGATTCCCCAGTACCACATAAACAGAAAAAGGTGGAAGTAACTCTGTGGATCAAATGGTAGAGCACTAGCTTGATCACAGAGAGGCTCAGTGGCAGAGCCCAGACCCTCAGTTCAAGTCCCAGTACCGGCCAAAAATCTTTCCTAGTAGTCACAAAAGTGCTCAATCAGGCACCAAGCCAATATAGCTGTCACTAGGACTAAAGGTGGTTCAGTACAATCTTGGCTGCTTGAACTAAGATATTCTCTCTCTTCAGAAGGTCATGATTCTCCTATCAAGTGAAACTAAAACCCTGTGAGAGCTACTAAATTCATAGTTTGAGAACTTCAGTTCACAAGCCCTTCCCCATCCTTCAATTGCTGATCACATTGCATACTAGAGCCTCAGACCAGAACACAGGAAATTGAGGGGCACATTTCCCCCTTGCTAGCAGAACAGTGGCTGAGTTGTTTGTGGCCTGAACAGGGCCATGGTCATGGGACAGGTTCACAGGGAGCTTGAGAATTCAGTGGAGTGCGTGATACAGGTCTAGCAGGTCTGGTAGCCTAATGTCTGAGTCCCTGCCCCTGCCTCTAGGAAATCATAGGAGCCTATTACATGGATCTGCAGGTGGAGTTTCACCTCTATGAGTTTGCACAGCAAGATGCCAAAGATGACACCAGTTAGCCTCAGTATCCATTGTTCAAGAGCAACAAGCGAGAGCCTATACTCTTGTGTTGGCCCAAAGGTTCACTAAAGGAATGATTGTGGGATGGCACTCCAGGGCATTTTCTGACTTCAGAGAGAAATAGGAGTTCTCAGCACCCACGGTGGCCATTTGAACATGCCTACAATGTTCAAATACAGCACCTCACAGTAAAGGGCATCCTGCAAAATAGCTACAGGAGCCTTCACTTCATTTGCAGTTACTTGGCATTTTCTCTGACCTTGGACACTGGATGGACTGATGCAGTACTGTGTGGCCAGAGGATGGTATAGATTCTATGTGGTGCTGCTGTCTCCATACACCTTAGGGTGGAGCCTCATTCTGGGTGTGGAGCTTGGTTTGGGCTGCTTGTGCCCATTTCTGTACAGGGAAAACAAGTCTTGTTCTCAGGTTTGTTTTCAAAATAGTGGTTGTAAAGAGGATTCTCAATTTGAGGGTGGAGACAGATGAATTCAGATGGTGGTTCTTGATCTACTAACATTGGGAACATGGTATCTAATTTTTGGTTGGGGCCTATATTTACAAATATTAGAAAAAGTACAATGAACTTTCTCAATTCAGAGAAACCTCTTCTCATAAGGCATGTATGACATCACATATCTTTTGAATATATAATTAATACATATATAATAAAGCATACATTATTTCTATTACACATTCTCAAGTGGAAAATTAGCAAAGTGGGTGGTGTCCTTGCTTTGCTGCCTTGAAAGGTAAATTTCTATGAACAGCTTATAAAGATGAAACACATAGAAATGCTACAGAACCTACTGTAGACCTATGTACATGAGTGAGCAAAACCTCTTTTCCATCAATGTATATTGCTTAAAATTTCCTGCTTTGGCTTGGCTCCTTGGGTATTTAGGAAAACTGGAACTGGTTTGGGATAAAGGATTTGTAAAATGGAAGGTTTTATGTTAAACTGGGTTTTCAAGATGGAGTTATGCCACACCCTAGACTGTTGAAGAAATAACAGGGCTTGGGCATATTTTGAGATTATATGTGAACTGTTCATCTTACTTGAAAATCCACCTCAGGCACATTTTATCCTATTTAAACTAGCCAGTCATAAGCAGAGCAGATTGTAAACCTGAGCTCACCCAATCTGAGCAGAGGGGCAGAGCCTCTGCTGTGTGAGGGACAAATATCAGGTAGAATGGTTGCTCTGTGGCCAATTTTTGGCTTGTGTGAACCCTTGTGTGTGGAAGTAAATTTTGCTTGGCTGAGAATTTATTTTTGTCTCAATACATGTGACTGTAATGGTTCATGGAGAATGTATTTATAACACATGGTAGAATAAAGGAAGGCCTCTGTACCATAGGTGATAGTTCACAAAAGGAGCTACTGATTGAATAGAAATGCAGATGATCAAAGCTGCGTGTGTGCACCAAGGAGAAATCTGGGATTCTCCTAGGAGACGGATCTACAAATATCTCAGCCTTTCCGTTAAATTGGCACCCTTGATAGTAGCCATAGTCTTGTATTGAAGCAGACAAACTTACCCTCCAGATGAAAGGATTTTCCTGAATCCAGTTCCTGGAATGTGAATCTGGTGCAAACTAGGTGGGTCTAGTGGAATTGCTAGCAAGCAGCTCACAAACATTACTTTAAATGATGCAGAATTGGTAGTAATTGGATTCTTGTGACTGCAAAGGGAGGGCATTGCCTACATCGAGGGGCCCTGGTGATCTAAGAGGCTCTACTGTAAGAGGATGAGGCATGGCTGCTATGCAATAGCACTCTAGTTTCTTCCTTCTACTGGGGGGGGGGTGCTGCCTATGCCTCTCCACTGTGAAGACAGACTGAATTGTAAACAGCTTTGAAGTTGAATTGCTACTAGATTCCATAAGCTGTCTTCTAGATGAGGGTCTGTTAATGCATAAGCTCTTGGTTCAAAGAAAGGGTTTGTGAGCCCAATATGAGTGCTTATAGCCGGGGAACAAGAATTCAGGTTAGTCTGAAAATGTTCCAGTGTAGAAGAGATGATAATCTCAGGACAACGTCATAAGTACAGTGATGGAGGCATCAAGTGGGTGAGTTATAGCAGAGGGAAAATATCTTCTATAGATTTTAGATGGTACACTAGACTAGGTTTTAGGTTGCAAAAGCTGCTTTACCTCCACAAAGATAATTAGCTCAGATAGAGTTCTGGTAGTAAAGTGGCCATTGAAGAGTATACAGATGAGTCAGGATAACTTCAGCTGCCAGATCTGTAACATTCCACTCTCAGGAACTTCTAATCTGTCCACAGGATCCTCCCAAATGTCAAGACAGAAACCCACTCCCTTTAAAATCAGGAGCAGGACAGGGATGTCTGCTCTCTCCTCTCCTCTACAACATAGTACTAGAATTCCTAGCCAGAGCAATTAGACAAGAAGAAAACATAAAGGGGATCCAAATAGGAAAAGATGAAGCTAAATTTTCTTTCTTCGCAGATGACATGATCCTATACCTAAAGAACCCCATAGACTCTACTCCCAAGCTACTAGAGCTGATCCAAAACTTTGTCAAAGTAGTAGGACATAAAATAAACCCTCAAAAACCAATGGCCTTTCTATATACCAATGACCAGAAGACCAAGGCCGAAATCAGGAAAGCAACCCTTTTGCAATAGCCTCAGAAAAAACATAAAATACATAGGAATAAATTTAACCACAGAAGTGAAAGACCTCTATGATGAGACCTTTAAAAACAAAATTTAGGCAGAACTAAGGAAATGGGAAAACCTCCTATGCTCCTGGATTGGGTGGATTAATATAGTCAAATGGCAATATTGCCAAAGGCTATCTACAAATTCAATGCAATACCCATTAATATCCCAACACCATTTTTAACAAAATAGAGGAAGCAATCGAGAAATTCATATGGAATAGTAAAAGAATGCGAATAGCAAAAACAATCCTAAGCAGAAAGAACA
This sequence comes from Perognathus longimembris pacificus, assembly GCF_023159225.1. Classification (NCBI taxonomy): domain Eukaryota; kingdom Metazoa; phylum Chordata; class Mammalia; order Rodentia; family Heteromyidae; genus Perognathus; species Perognathus longimembris. Next base: position 24,623,773 of record NC_063181.1, on the reverse strand, counting down.
ATGCTGGAGGAATTAAATACCAAACTTCAAGCTCTCTTATAAAGCTATAGTAATAAAAAACAGCTTGGTATTGGCACAGGAACAGGCCTGAAGACCAATGGAACAGAACTGAAGACCCAGAAATGAACTTGCAGAACTATGCCTACTTAATCTTTGATAAAGGAGCTAAACAAAAAAGAATAGAAGAAAGATAGCCTCTTTAAGAAATGGTGCTGGCAAAACTGGCTCCACACCTGCAACAAACTAAAACTAGATCCTGATATATCACCCTGCATCAAAGACAGAACTTCTGTTTCAAGGGAAGTGCTTCCAGTCTGCATTTCCCTGGTGTTCTACGTCACGGCCACCAAGTGGTACCAAATGGTTCCCTTCAGCTAGTGGCCAAACAGCAAGGAAGGAATGGGCTAAGGGCTCTGAGGGACTGTCTTTTGGATGGATTTGAGGAGGACAGGAGGGGGGCTTGATATGCTTTGCTTTTCCTTTCTGTAGGCGAATCTTTATTCTGTGTGAACTACCATATTCCATTTCCTAACCTCAGATAATTTAGAAACACAGGTGACTCCTGTCTCTTGGTGGAAGCCTGGCTAATGAGCAGGGTATTCTACTCACAGGAACCTCGGCACATCCCTTGGGCCACTCTCTGCCCCCAGTCTGGTGTTGTACACTCAACAGACAAACTGTCCCCTCCGTGTCATTAAGAAGTTTGTGTTGGTTAGTTGTGACCTTAAGAACAATTCTGTCTTTGAATTTATAATACTTAAAACTCTCAAAGTTTGGCTTAGGAACTATAATTTCAAAACCTCAATGGGTCAAAAGCAAAGGTAAATTAAGGGAAGGGAGGACGCAATGCTAAAGGATACACTCTGAAGGTGCCTGCCATGCACCTCGATCACATCTCCCCCGAGTTCCTTGGAGAAAATTCCTTCCCAGCCACCTTGACAGAGAACTTGTCCTTCTCCATTGGTAACCACTCAACTGGGTGTGTGCTGCTGCTGTTCTTGCTTGTCTCTCCTCAAAGATCCATCCTGGTAGACCACATAGGCACCAAAGCATGTCTAGCTTGGCACAATATTTCCCTGTACTTGACTCTTCACTAAATTCCAAGGCTACAGAATCCTACCCAGGAAAAGCTCAGGCAACAAGCTGGAAGGATGGGACTTCCGGATGTCACCTCTGTCTGCACTGCTGGGCAGAACTGGCAGGAAGAGGAGCAAGGAAGTGAACTGAGAGAAACAGCAGTGGAAGGTGGAAGTGCTTTGCAATGAATTGAGACTTCCATCCTGTTTATTCATACCCTTAACCACCTTTGCCAGTGTGAAAACTTGGGTTTTCTAGTTATGAGACTCTCACCCCACCTGTGACTGTAGCCTAGGAAACGGTATGAAAAATCCAAACCACTCAAACAGCTGAATCCCAGGAAAATTATCTTGGCTCATAACGAACTGGCTCTTTTTTGGCAACTTCACTTCAGCGGATTTTAGTCATTAAATGGGGAAATGTTTGTCTGCTTACCATCTTGATTTAGAATTACCCAAGACTCTCCAGTCCTATCTGAAAACGTTTTGGGAAAGCACTATCTTGATCGAGAATGTCTTGTTAAGTTTGGGAGACTGACATACTTGAATATTTGCTTCATTTTGAAGCTGATGCTCAGGAAAGCTATGTCAACATTCTGTGCCCTGGCTAGAAGGAGTTGGCTGTCATAGCTGATGGGCTAGGTATCCCTGGTGACTGCTATTGAAATGCTGTACCATAGTATTTTCAGGACACCATCGTGGGGGTAGGCTACAGGTATACCACACTGTTGGTGTCAGGACTTTTGTGTCCTTGAATTTGTCCTATACATTTAAATAATCCTTATGTTTATTGTCACTAAAGTTAAGTTCTGGACAATTTCATGGGCATCTCTGAATTCAGACTCTATGCTGTATAATCCTGACCTGAGGCCTCTTGGTTAAATGCTTCTGTCCTCTTTGTATTCTTTCCATTAATATTGCAGACCAGCTCTGCCAAAAGCTAAGCTAAGCTTCAGTTGTGTTTTCCTACCAGAGGACAGACATAATCTGTAAGTGATGAAAAGGGTAAACCTGAAGGTATTGTCTCGATGAAAACCCATCTTGCTTCTGGAGCAAAAATTGTTCAAGAATCAAAATTTCATTGGAAACTGAAGGTGGATAATGTTTAATACTGCAGTGGTCGAGAACAGCAGGGATGTTCAGGATATTGATCAAAAGGATCCACCTTGCGGGGCTGGGGATATAGCCTAGTGGCAAGAGTGCCTGCCTCGGATACACGAGGCCCTAGGTTCGATTCCCCAGCACCACATATACAGAAAACGGCCAGAAGCGGCGCTGTGGCTCAAGTGGCAGAGTGCTAGCCTTGAGCGGGAAGAAGTCAGGGACAGTGCTCAGGCCCTGAGTCCAAGTCCCAGGACTGGCCAAAAAATAAAAAATAAATAAATAAAATAAAAAAAAAAAAGGATCCACCTTGCATGAGAGTGAATGTGGGCAGATGACCAGAAACGACAGGCTCCATCAGATTTGTGTTTCTACAGAAAATGCCTATAAATGGGCTACAGAATTTTGTTCATGCTATCCTGTCTACAGGCTTGTCCTTGTTGAAGGAAGAGCTGGTGAATCTGGAGAAGTTGACTTGGACGTCATATACTGCTTGCTCTATTTGAGCAAG
>NC_063181.1:24586805-24620585 GCF_023159225.1 Perognathus longimembris pacificus | reverse complement strand
TAAGTGGGGTGGGCTGTCCTTGACTTGGGCATGAGGGATGAGATTGAACCCAGGAGGTCCATCTCTGATCGTGCAATTTCTGCAGAGACAAATGGGTTTAGGCCTTCTTAAGGTCTGGGTTTAGTGTGCTTGCTGTCCTGCATTATTCCTTCATCTCATCTTGAGCTGGTGAGCAGGTTCTATTTCCATTCCCTAATTAGAAATGGTAGGCCGCTGCATACCTTGGGAATGGCATAGGTCAAGCTGGAAAGCAGAGTAGTATTTGACAAAACCGGTATGGAGAAACACAGTAGCTAGATCTTCATGTGATCTAGGAAATAGCAGGGGTGGTTTGGGAGACTGCTGACATCATTGAAACAGAATCACCCCTAAATCCATCAAAGCTGAAAATCAACCTACTATGTGTTATGAACACCTCTGTTCCTCTGGTTTGTACCAGCCTTTTTTCCCCCTGCTTTTTATATTCAGAAAAGTAGCGGCAAGAAGCCAGAGGATGTGGCTGGATATCTGAAGTCATTTTTCCCCAGACTTTTTTTAAACGAGAGATAAATTGGGCTTGGTGAGCATTTTCCTTTCACTTTCTTCCTATCTGGGGTATGGCTTCTGGCATTCCTGGGTTATTGCTGTGGGGCACTTAGTAGTTTCTATGGAACTTCTTACCTGAAGAAGTCTACAGCTACCTAACCACACCTGGGAGCAGGACTGAGCGCAGCACCCGGGCTGAGGACTGAGCGCAGCACCCACTGCAGGACTGAGCACAGCACCCAGGATTCTGATCCAATCCAGGCCCAGGACTAAGCGCAGCACCAGAGATCCTGATATCATCCAGGCCTGGGACTCAGCACACCACCCAGGATCCTGATCTAACCCAGGCCCATGACTGAGTGCAGCACCCGGGATCCTGATCTAATAATCCATGCCCAATGACTAAGTGCAGCACTCAGGATCTTGATCTAACCCAGGCCCAGAACAGGGTGCAGCACCCAGCACGGGACTAAGCACAGCACCTGGAATCCTGATCTCATCCAGGCTGAGGACTGAGCACAGCACCCAGGACCAGGACTGAGCACAGCACCTGGGATCCTGATTGAATCCAGACTAAGGACTGAGCACAGCACCCGGGTCCAGGACTGAGCACAGCATCCCGGAGCAGGACTCAGCGCAGCACCCGGGATCCTGATCGAATCCAGGAGGAGGACTGAGTGCATCACCCGGGACCAGGATTGAGCGCAGCACCCCAGAGCAGGACTCAGCACAGCACCCAGGATCCTGATCGAATCCAGGAGGAGGACTGAGCACAGCACCCGGGAGCAGGACTGAGCGCAGCACCCAGCGTAGGAATAAGCACAGCACCCGGGAGCAGGACTGAGAGTAGCACCCGGGACGAGGACTGAGTGCAGCAACCAGGCCAAGGACTGAGCGCAGCACCAGGGACCAGGACTCAGAGCAGCACCCGGGATCCTGATCTCATCCAGACTGAGGACTAAGTGCAGCACGCAGGACCAGGACTGAGCCCAGTACCCGGGAGCCTGATCTCATCCAGACCAAGGATTGAGCGCAGCACCCGGACTGAGGACTGAGCACAGCACATGGGCCAGGGACTGAGCCCACCACCCAGCACAGGACTAAGCGTAGCACCTGGGATTCTGATCTAATGCAGACTGAGGACTGAGCGCAGCACCCGGGAGCAGGACTAAGCACAGCACCTGGGATCCTGATCTCATCTAGGCCCAGGACTAAGCCCAGCACCCAGGCTCCTGCTCTCATCCAGGCCCAGGACTAAGCCCAGCACCCAGGCCCACGTCTAAGCACAGCACCTGGGATCCTGATCTCATCCAGGCTCCTGATCAAATCCAGGCCCAGGACTAAGCCCAACAGCCGTGCTCCTGATCTAATCCAGACTGAGGACTGAGTGCAGCACCCAGGATCCTGATCTAATAATTCGGGTTCAAGGACTAAGCGCAACACCCAGGCCTAGGACCGGGTGCTGCACCCGGGATCCTGATCTAATCCAGACTGTGGACTGAGCGCAGCACCTGGGAGGGAGGACTGAGGGCAGCACACGGGATCTAATCTCATCCAGGCTGAGGACTTAGCACAGCACCTGAGCTGAGGACTATGCACAACACCTGGGAGCAGGACTGAGCGCAACACCCGGGACAAGGACTGCGCGCAGCACCACGGCCGAGGACTGAGCCAAGCACCCAGGCCCAGGACTAAGCACAGCACCTGGGATCCAGATCTCATCTAGGCTTGGACTAAGCCCAGAACCCAGGATCCTGATCGAATCCAGGTCCAGGACAAAGCACAGCACCCAGGATCCTGAGCTAATAATTCAGGCCCAAGGACTGAGTGCAGCACCCAGGATCCTGATCTAATAATTCGGGTTCAAGGACTAAGCGCAGCACCCAGGCCCAGGACTGAGCGCAGCACCCGGGATCCTGATCTAATCCAGACTGAGGACCAAGTGCAGCACCCAGGAGTAGGACTGAGCGCAGCACCTGGGACGAGGACTAAGTGCAGCACCCGGGATCCTGATCTCATCCAGGCCGAGGACTGAGCCCAACGCCTGTGCTTAGGACTAAGCACAGCACCTGGGAGCAGTACTAAGTGCAGCACCCGGGATCCTAATCAAATAATTCGGGCTCAAGGACTAAGCACAGCATCCAGGCCCAGGACTGAGTGCAGCACCCAGGATTCTGATCTAATCCAGACTGAGGACTGAGCGCAGCACCTGGGATGAGGACTGAGCGCAGCACCTGAGCTGAGGACTAAACACAGCACCAGGGAGCAGGACTGAGCGCAGCACCCAAGATGAGGACTGCGCGCAGCACCATGGCCGAGGACTGAGCACAGGACCCAGGCCCAGGACTAAGCACAGCACCTGGGATCCTGAGCTCATCTAGGCCCAGGATTAAGCCCAGCACCCAGGCTCCTGTACTCATCCAGGCCCAGGACTAAGCCCAGCACCCAGGCCCACGTCTAAGCACAGCACGTGGGATCCTGATTTCATCCAGGCTCCTGATCAAATCCAGGCCCAGGACTAAGCCCAAAACCCGTGCTCCTGATCTAATCCAGACTAAGGACTGAGTGCAGCACCCGGCATCCTGATCTCATCCAGGCTGAGGACTGAGCACAGCACCCAGGCCCAGGTCTAAGCACAGCACCCATGATCCTGATCTACCCCAGGCTGCAGCACTAAGCGCAGCACCCAGGATCCTAAGCTAATCCAGGCTGAGGACTAAGCACAGCACCTAGAAGGACTGAGCGCAGCACCTGGGAGAAGGAATGAGCACAGCACCTGGGATCCTGATCAAATCCAGGCCCAGGACTCAGTGCAGCACCCAGGCCCAGGACTAAGCGCAGCACCCAGGATCCTGATCCAATCCAGGCCCAGAACTAAGTGCAGCACCCGGGAGCCTGATCAAATCCAGGCCCAGGACTAAGCACAGCACCCAAGCCGCAGGACTAAGACCAGCACCCAGGATCCTGATCTCATCCAGGCTCAGCACTTAGCGAAGCACACAGGCTCCTGTTCGAATACAGGCCCAGGACTAAGTGCAGCACTGAGACCCAGGACTAATCACAGCACCCACTCCGACATCCAGACCCAGTGCCCAGGCTCCTGATCTCATCCAGGCCCCCGATCTCATCCAGGCCCAGTACTAAGCACAGCACCCTGGATGAGGACTAAGCGCAGCACCAAGTCCCACATCCAGACCCAAACGCCCAGGCTCCTGATCTAATCCAGGCCCAGGACTAAGCCCAGCACCCGGGTCCAGATCTAGACCTAACACCCAGGCTCCTGATTGAATCCAGGTCCAGGACTAAGCACAGCACCCTGGATGAGGACTCAGAGCAGCACCCAGTCCCACATCCAGACCCAAACGCCCAGGCTCCTGATTGAATCCAGGCCCCAGGCTTCGGCCTATGCCCCCTCCTGACCACCAGTGACCCCCCATGACCCCGAAACCCCTGTGACCCCCGACCCCCTTTACATGGGCTCCCCGCTCTCGACCTACTGGGCCACCAGCTCCTCCAAGCGCCGAGAACATCACCCACATCTCCTTATGGAGCTCCTCCGTCCGCGGCTGGCCATCTGTGGGCTTGAGACCAGGCATGACCCCTGACCCCTGACCCTCGAACCCGACCCCCCCTCCAGGGTGAACCCACCTGCGCTCCAGCACCACACCAGCGCCATGCCGGTAACACGCTGTGTGTCCAGCCGCTCAGCCTGCAGACAAGAGGTTCCCCCTTTGTGACCTCTGACCCCAGCCGGGGTCACGACCCCTGACCCCTCCTTCCCCGGGTCAGGGAGGTGTCACAGGCCCCTGAATCCCCCCCTTCCCATCTCCAGATGCCATTGGGGGGGATGGGGGGGTTAGTGGGGTGGGCGACAGGGTGGGTAGTCATGGGGTCATGGGGGTCATGGAGTCAGGGATCACGGGGGCCTCACCTGGAGAGCATGCGGCAGGTGTTGTCCTTCTCCGCCGGCTTCCCCAGGACCAGGTTGTCCACCGCCTGTGTGGGGGGGTGACAGAGCTGGGGGTAGCAAGCACCAGTACCCCCACGGGTGGATAGAGCTGGGGAGTACCGAGCACCAGTACCACATGGTGGATGGATGGAGCTGGGGGTACCAAGCACCAGTTCCCTATGGTGGATGAAGCTTGGGGTATCAAGCACCAGTACCCCATGGGTGGACGGAGCTAGGGGGTAACAAGCACCATTAACCTATGGTGGATGAAGCTGGGGGAACCAAGCACCAGTACCTTATGGTGGATGGAGCTGGAGGGAACCAAGCACCAGTACCCCACGGGTAGATGGAGCTGAGGGATACCTAGCACCAGTACCCCATGGGTGGACAGAGCTGGGGGGAACCAAGCACCAGTACCCTATGGTGGATGGAGCTGGGGGAGTACCAAGCACCAGTACCCCATGGGTGAATGGCGCTGTGGGAACCGAGTACCAGTACCCTATGGTGAATGGAGCTTGGTTTACCAAGCACCAGTACCCCACGGGTGGATGGGCAGAGCTGGGGGTACTAAGCACCAGTACCCCATGCGTGGATGGGCAGAGCTGGGGGTACTAAGCCCTCAGACGGATGGACAGGAAGGAAGGACAGACAATGGCGGAGGGGTTCGTCTCTCCCGCACCACGACGGTGTCGGCGCCGATGACCAGGTCCAGAGCCCGGAGATCCTGTGGGAAGTGAGGGAGGGGGTCATGGGAGGGGTCACGGTGGGGGTCATGGGAGCAGACATGGGAGGGGTTATGTTTGGGGACATGTGAAGGGTCACGGGAGGGGTCAGGGGAGGGAGGGGATGGGGAGGACAGGGAGGGGGTGGGTGGATGCATAACTTGCCCCCCGCCCCAGGGCACCCGGAAGGGGCCGTGGACAACCGGAAGTGGTCCCCGTTGCTGGAAGTAGCCCGGAATAACCGGAAGTGGCCCTGTTCGGAGGAACTGTGTGCCTCGGTTTACCCAATCGACCCCCTGTGACTCAGTTTCCCCCCTGTGACTCAGTTTCCCCCCTGTGACTCAGTTTTCCCCCCGTGACTCAGTTTCCCCCCCTGCGTGACTTAGTTTCCCCCCGTGACTCAGTTTCCCCCTCCCATGACTCAGTTTCCCCCCCGGCCCCGCCCCCCGCCCCCATGTGCCTCAATTTACCGCGCCGCCCATGATCTCCTGGCGCTGTGACGAGCCGCTCACCAGCACCACGGGCCGCTCACGCAGCAGCCCATCCAGCACCAGAAGCAGCACCATCCTCACTGACCGGAAGTCCCCCATTGCAGCGTCTAAACCCCACAGGGAACAAAGAGCGACCACCGCAACCAGGCCTCTGAAGCAGACTTCCGGTGCCTGGCCAGAAGTCCCGCCCCTGCTGGAAGTCCCGCCCCGCGGCGAGTGGGGGTGCCCCCCCCAACAGGGAGGGACCTGGAGGCGCTGCATGGCCTTTCGACCCACTTGCGGTGCCAAACCGGAAGTCCCACCTCCCATGGAGCATGGAAAGAAGTCCCTCCTCATGGAAGGCGAGGCCCCTGGAGAGCCCAGCAAGTGCTATGTCGCCGTTCATGGGCACTTCCGGTATGTGACAGGAAGTCCCACCTCCCGGCGAATTCGGCAGGAAGTTCCTCCTCACTGCGCTGGGCCTGGAGAATGCACAGCGGCCGCCGTGTCCCCTCTCAGGACCTCCCGGGCCTCCTGGGCCTCATTTCCGGTGCCAGGCAGGAAGTCCGGCCCTCCACTTCTGCTTCAGGGTCCTCCACTTCTGCACCAGGGTCCTCCATTTCCGGGCCCTTCACGTCTGGTTTCTCCAATATCATCACCAATATCATACTGAACGCAGCATGCTTGGCATAGTTGCTGCTCCTCCCAGGAGGACTAGGCATTTCCTCTGGTAGTTGCTTGAGAAAGTTGATGGCAAAGAGCCGCATCTTAGACACTTACCAAGGTGAGGTGAAGGACATAACAAAGAGCTTCGCTTCTTCCTTTCTCTTCCATGTGTTTAGTTCTCCCCAGATGTTATAAAGTCTGGAGACTGCATTCTTCTATGAAAATTTTCTGCCCAAGATATATTTTGGGAGATGTGTTTCATCTAGAGAAGTTTGATTTTTGTCTTGGATGAAGATCATGGCACCTTGGTATCATAGCTGTGTAGACAGTTGTTTGAGTTTCTCTGGCACTCAGAGCATGTGGATGTGAGTCCCTCAAGTGGCCATTTCAGTCTGAATGCAGGTAGGTTGCTTTCAATTGCTTTGGAATTTCCACAGGTGATGCCTTGGTGCCCCCAGAGAGGCAGCCCCCAGGCTGACATCTCAGGACTCATTTTGATCAGGACCAATGTTGGCTCTGAGGAGGCCAGGCCCCTATCTGGGGACTTGTAGAGACATTTGAGTGCTCCATTGGCAAAGGTCACCTGGTGGGCTCCATTGCTTGATGTGAGAAGGTCAGGAGCAGTGTTATTCTTGGGGTTAGAAAGCTGATTTTTATAGTATTCAAGTCTTCTTTACGTGGACTAGTTGTTGAAGAATATTTTTCGTGTTTAAAATGAACAAAGCCACAGGAGATAAACTCTTCAGGCTATGTATTGATAAACATGTATTCTCTTGGTGAGGGGAGGTTCCCTTCTCCAGGGTTATCTTTAATCTTCCATGATGCAGAGAGATGTTGATCAGCTCTAAACATACAGCCTCCAATCACTTCTGAGGTTCTTAGCTTAGCAGCCATCACAGGGGTTGAACCGCATCCTGAGGGGTAAACCAGAGTGCTGTGTCAAGAGTCAATACAGAAAAGCAGTGGGGTCCTTTCAGCGTGGGAATTTTCCTTGGGAGAGGTCACATTATTAGGTCTATATAGATATGTTCCAAAACACTAAGGTGTCTACTGGTTCTCTCAATTTTTCTACACAGTTCTGCCACCAGTCCTCATTGTGAGTTACACTGACGCTATGTAAAGTGGTGCTGTCAGCACCATCTGCTTGGTCAGTGTGACATTTTCAGGTGCTTCGTAGACCTTCAACTTTGAAATTGACCATCCAGTAATGCAGATATGTTCTGCATGAGTTTACTTCTGCTCACTCCTCTCTTTCTACTGCTAGTTCCTCAGGAAGTTGATTCTACGTAAAGAATCTGATCACATAGGCATTGTATGCATTATTTGCTGAGTGGATATACAGCATTGATATCTATTGCAGAAAGGTCAAGAGATTTCTGAGCATCATCTCCACAAAGCAGGAAAAACAGCAACCAAGGGATGAGATGAATTCCTCACAGAAGGTCAGCCTTTCTATTCAGATGGGGGTACCCATCTGCTGTGGAAGAATGGTTTGGAGGCTGTTTTGACATGACTTGGAATTCTTCCTGTAGCTGTAGTTTCAGATTTATGCTTTTGTTCCTCCGTCCTGTGAACTGATTACATGTAATATGCTTGGTAGGTCATGTGTGCAGACTTGTGAGTCAGTATCCCTCAGATACCTGAGAAGGGCTAGCTTGAGCTGGGGGATCTAGAGGGAAGTATGAGTGTCTGTCTACTTTGGACTCTCAGTGAATAAGACCAACAAAAATGTTCATTACCTTTCACAGAAGTGTTTCAGAGTGTGGGCAGGGAGGTTTGAAGCTACATGTGTTTTCTGTCATCACTGGTGCATAGCCCATGACACCTAGGAAAAGTTGGAGTTAACAGAAGGGCCTAAGGAGATAGAAAGACTCTGTTTACTGCTACATTTGATTCTTGGCTCTTGTGTGTGTGTGCTGATGATCCACACTTGCTTCTAAGACATACCTTATGAGAGAGATTGTATCAGCTGGAAACCTTTATTTCTTGTCAAGATCTGGGTCCATGTTCTTTCGTTCTGCACTCTTGTGTGGGTCTGAGCTTCACAGGAACTACTTTGGGTGATGGCATAGGTTTTTGTGGGCTTTCACCAGCTTGCTGCCTCTACTGATATATGCACCTGGGTGGCTGAATTTGCCAACCCCTCCTGTGCAGTCTAGCAGGCACACTGTCCCTGGTTGAGAGCCAGATGTGCTTTGCTCAATTTCAAGTCGCATGTTGATGACATTTCTGATCTCCCATGTGATTGGGAAGATTATTATATACCAGTGCATAAAGTCTTTGTGCAATAAACACTTTGCCATGTTGGGTTGTTTTTATAGATAGATTCTAGACGACTTGAATCCTATAGTGTATCAATGCAAGTAGGCTCTGCATTATATATGCATTACTATTAGATGAGTTTGATTACTGTTGGGGTCTGTTTTGTGAATCACAGAGGGGAAGTGATAAGGGTAACATCTTATGAGCCTCTGAATATGGCTCTTTGTTTTCCAGGCATTTCTCTATACATGGTATCCCTGTCTGGTTGTGATGAGGCTAGTCATGGAACTGCAAGAGAGATGGCTGAGACAGCCTCATAACTCTAAGTACATTCCAGTAGAAGCAGATGCACTATCCACTTCAGCAGGGATTTCCCTGTTGGGTATCTCTGTGATATTCTTTCCCTCTCATTACTGGGAGGTGGATTTTTTAAAAATATACTCTGGTTACTCATCTATACTTAAATAGGTCTCTACTTCTCATGGTCACCACAGGAATTGAATAGAGGGGTCAAAACATTGAGGTTCATTAATTCCCTGCATTCAGGGATGAGGTATTCTTTGACTCTCATGCATTCTATCACAAGAAGGCCAGAGAATATTTACTATTTTCTGCCTCATTTTATCTCACTTGTCTTGAGTATATCTAATATAAATACTGTAATTCCTTCAACTCTTTACTGCTTAATACCAAGTTAAGAACTTCAATGGAGTACTATGCAGCCATTAAGAAGAATGTAGCTATAAGCTAAGTGAAATGAACTCCATGTTATGGAAACAAGTGATACATCACTCTTGTAATTACTTTCAACATGCCATGTGAAACCATAGCTTCTATTGTTGATGATACTCTCGTATCCCCTTCCTATGGTTGTACCTGCACTATCACTGTATCTTATCTGAGTACATTGGAAACTGTATATACTGGTATTAGAACTAGGAAACTGAAAGGGAATACCAAAATTGAGAGACACCGGATAAAAAGACAAACGACTACAAAAGCAATACTTGCAAAACTGTTTGGTGTAAACCAATTGAACAATTCATGGGGGGAGGATGAAAGGGGGAGAAGAGAGGGGGAATGAGGGAGGAGGTAACAAACAGTACAAGAAATGTATCCAATGCCTAACATGTGAAACTGTAACCTATCTGTGCATCACTTTGACAATTAGAAAATATATATAAATAAATAAATAAAAGCAGATCTGATGAAAAAAATCCAATCTGAGAGTTTTCCAATCAACATCAGGAGAACCACAAAGTTAAGCTACCATGACTGAGCAGTGTGGCCTTGACCTTATTTCTTGTAGGTTGAAAGTTGTTTTCTAGTGTTTCTTTCAGCTTATTTAGAAATATGGTGTATTCAGAAAACTTATTTTGATAGTATTTACTGACATTTTTGGATTACTGTGTATGACAGTTGCAATTACTATGCTAGAGTTCCTTGTCTTCATTTGAAGTTTCTTTCTTCCCCCCATGTTTTGCCTCCACTGTTTTTTAAGTACTTTATATGTTTCTGCATTCTTTCCTCTCAGCATTTATTATATTAAATGATTGTCCTACACTTTGTAATAATACAAGCCTATAATACAAAGTAATACATTAATATGCTACTAGTAAAAGTAATATATAAATTATATGTAAAAGTAATGTGTTACACTTTGAAATAATACAGTCAATATTATAGTCTATAAGTAATCTGGAAACAATATAAGTTGCATTTTTAAATAACAATATGTTATTTCATATGTACTCCAATTACCTACAAAGGTAATTTTCCCTCTCTTCTTGTCTTAGTCTTTTTTGGTACCTAAAATAGAATATTCAATGTTTTATAAAAATCAAAGTGCATTTTTGTGGACTATTCTGTACAGCAGAAGTCAAGAATCTGTTGATTGGATCTGGTGAGGGCCTTGCACACACGCCAGCATCCAGGAGCTGGCACACATTATATTCAGTTTTCTGTGCTCCTGGGCAGAAATTTGGGGAACATGCCTTCTCTCCTGGCATGAGCAATTAGGGTGCTCTTTACCCAGTATGTTCATGTAGTTCCTAAATGAGCTTTCATCTCTCTTCCCTCACCACAAACCAGATTCTTTTGAGGAGTTTCCAGTACATTAACCATTCCAAGAAGTACTTGATTTACTAAGCTACTGCTATTCTTATTCTCAGAGGAGATATTTACTGATATAGTTACCTACCCAGTATGTTCATGTAGTTCCTAAAATCGCTTTTTTCTCTCTTCCCTCACCACAAAGCATATTCTTTTGAGGAGTTTCCAGTACATTAACCTTTCCACGAACTACTTACCTTAACAAGCAACAGCTGTTCTTGTGCAATGTTAGCAGGTGTGTGGAGAAGCAGGGTATATGGAGGAAAGAACTGATGCATCTGTATTTTTCCCAGTGTGTTGAAGGAAAGGTGGAGTGAAGGGAAAGGAAACAGTCACATGACTACTTGCTCAAGGCTCTGTAGAAAGTCTTTTGGCATTTTGTTAGGATTGATGGGTGGCCAACGTCTAGGCCCATTGTTACTGTACATCCCTTCTGCATGACTGGACTTTTAAATCAACTTTCTGGAGAGCAGCTTGACATTGCAGGCCTCCTCCCCTTCCCTCCCCTCCCCTCCCATCCCCTCTTCTCTCCTCCCCTCCCCTCCCCTCTCCTCCCCTTCACTTCACCTCCCATCCCCTCTCCTCCACTCTCCTCTCCTCTCTTCTCACACCACCTCTAGTAACAAGGTTTGAATTCAAGGCTTCATCCTGGCATGTATGCCCACTCAGCTGGTGCTCTGCCACTTACACATCTAGCCCAGCATTTCACTGGTTGATTGGAGATGGAGCCTTTTGGACTTTACTGCTTGGGCTGGCTTTGAACCCTGACCCTCTGGATCTCAGGTTTACAGGCATGAGCCCCAGGTGCCTGGCTAAATCATGTGTTTTAATTTTAACCTGCTTTGTTATGTTCCATGTACACGGCTTAGAAATGCGTGATGACGGTAATTTGTATGCAGCAAACTGCATTATTCCTAGAGAATTAGAGAACTAGAGGGCACATTTTGATCATGAGGATTCTTTTTAAATAGATGAGTAGAACCCTTGAGATGACAATTAAAAAAATATGATGGTCCAATATGTATATGAGAAAGTGTGATGTAAAACACAATTTAATGAGTTGTATGGTCCTAGATGCTATGAATTCTGAGGATCCAACAATGAGGTCTGAGCTTTCATACAGCTCAGCTTTCTAAAAATTGCTGTTAATTGATCTTACATTAATTATCTCATTTCATTCCTACAACAACCTGAATATTAGATCGGGTATGTATTGAAATCATAATTTGCATATAAGAAAACATGGCCTAATGTATGAAACTGTAACCCATCTGTACATCATTTTGACAATAAATAAGTAATTATTACCAAAAAAAGAAAAGGAAAACACATAGAGAGGCTGCTGACTACTCCAACTGGAGGTGATGGTGTCTTTCTAATTATAAGGCACATGGTAGCTGTGAGGATTATTCTAAAAAACAGTTTGCTGATCAAAGATGGCCTTTTAGAACTTTTGATAACATTGAAAACTACTAGGTCAATCATGATTGCTCTCAACCAACTAATTATGCCTATTTAGAAGTAACAATTATATGAGAGGATATCATTGTGACAGCATTTTCTATTTTCTGAAAAACAAGAAATGTAAGGTTAGACTCATTTTCTGTATACTGATGATGATCTAGAAGCTCAATGTAGTTCAGTGCCAATGTGATCCTTTTAAATAGGACCATATGAAGTTCTGCCTGATGCTTTGCTCATTTGAGCTAAATTTAAAAATTCAAATGCTAGGGGATTTTAAAAAATAAGTAAGGAATATATTTCTAACAAATGTTTAATCTATTATTGGAAAACTAGCATTTTGTGGATTCTTTGTTGTTGTTGTTATTGTTTGTGTTGCATGAACGCAGGTGCTGTCCCTGAGTTCACTCACTCTCTTCCTCTCTCTCACTTCCTCTCCTCTCCTTCTTTTATCCTTCCTTCCTTCCTTCCTTCCTTCCTTCCTTCCTTCCTTTGCCAGTCCTGGACTCAGGTCCTGAGCACTGTCCCTGGATTTTTGTTTTCTTTTGTTCAAGGCTAGAACACTACCACTTGAGCCACTGCTCCACTTCTTGCTTTTTGCTATATGTGGTGCTGAGGAATTGAACCCATGGCTTCATGTATACAAGGCAAGCACTCTACCACTAGGCCATATTCCCAGCCCTTCTTCCTTTATTTTCAAGGCTAGTCCTCTGTCTCTTTGTGCCACAGTGCCACTTCCAGGTTTTTGTTTTTGTTTTTGTTTTTGTAGTTAATTGGAGATGAGACTCTTTAACAGACATACTTGTCCTCACTGGCATTAACCCATGATCCTCAAAGCTCAGCCTCCTGAGTAGCTAGGATGAAGGACAGGCATGAGCCACCAGCACCCTGCACATTGGGACACTTCTAAAATGTAGATCTTATGCTTAAATACCTCTTCTCCACTGCCTTATGGAAGGAGCCCAAATTGATCCCAGCCTCTTTTTAATTTTCCCAATGTTCATGGCATTCAGCAGCAGGAATTCCTGGTTTCTAGAGACTTGTTCTCTTCCTGCTTTCCTGTCTCTGTCTCTTCTTCCTGGATTCTTCCCCGTTCGTGTCTGCCTGTCAAATGGCTACCCATCCTTAATGACCTACTCAGATGTGAAGTTGAAATGATAAGCCGTGGCTTTCCTTGGCCAGCCCCGCCCCACCCTGGGGGTTTCCTGTTGTTTGTGCTTGGGGCACAGGAAGCCTCAGGCCAGGGCAGGACAGGGGATGGATGCGGGGCCAGGTGGGGCGGAGGCAGTGGAGACAAAACAGGGTAAAGTGATACACCGGTGTGCAATGTGCAAGCTGGGGGTGCTGGGTGCTGAGTGCTAGGTAGCTGGGTGCTGGGTGGCTAGGGGCTGGTTACTGGGTGGCTGGGTGCTAGGTACTGGGTTCTGGGCGGTTGGGTGCTGGGTGACTGGGTGCTTGGTATCTGGGTGTTGAGTAGCTGGATACTGTAGTCTGAGTAGCTGGGTGCTGGGTGCTGAGTACTGAGTAGATCGGTGCTGGGTGCTAGGTACTAGGTACCTGGGTTCTGAGTAGCTGGGTGCTGGGAACTGGGTGCTCAGTAGCTGGGTACTGGGTGCTGGCTAGCTGGGTTCTGGGTGCTGGTTGGCTGGGTGCTGGGTACTGGGTGATGGGTGCTGAGTGGTTGTGTCCTGGGTGCTGGGTGGCTGGGTACTAGGTGCTGGATTAGTTGCTGGGTAGCTGGTGGCTGGGTGCTGAGTAGCTGGGTACTGGATGGTGATTGGCTGGGTACTAGGTACTGGGTGCTGGGTGGTTGGGGGCTGGGTCCTGGGTACTGGGTTGTGAGTACCTGGGTGCTGGGTGTCTGGGTGCTGACTAGCTGGATGCTGAGGTCCCAATAGCTGGATACTGGGTGCTGAGTAGCTGAGTGCTGGGTTGCTGGGTACTTGGTGCTGGGTACCTGGGTGGTGAATAGCTGGGTGCTGGGTACTGGGTCGCTGGGTGCTGGGTACTGGTTGGGTGCTTAGTAGTTGCGTGATGGGTAATGGGTGCTAGGTGCTGAGTAGCTGCATGCTGAATGCTGGGTTCTGGGTGCTGAGTACCTGGGTGCTGGGTGGCTGGGTGCTGGGTACTGGGTAGCTGGGTACTGGGTGGCTTGGATGCTGGGTACTGGGTGGCTAGGTGCTGAGTAGCTGGGTACTGGATGCTGATTGGCTGGGTGTTGGTACTGGGTGCTGGGTGGTTAGGTGCTGGGTGGCTGGGTACTGGGTGGCTGGGTAGCTGGGTGGGTGGCTGGGTGCTGGGTAGCTGGGTGCTGGGTGGCCGGGTGCTGGGCACTGGTTCGCTGAGGGCACTGAGGGTTGAGCACCTGGGTGCTCAGTACTGGTTGCTGAGTAGGTGGGTGCTGGCTGGGTACTGGGGGTTGGGGTGCTGAGTACCTGGGTGCTGAGGGCTGAGAACCTGGGTGGCTGGGTAATGGGTGCTGGGTGCTGAGTAGCTGGGTGCCGGGTGGCTGGGTGCAGGGCCGTGATTCGAGCCCCAGTCCCCCTCCTCCCTGCCCTCCCCTAGGCCCCTTGCCTGTCCGTGCGTCCGTCTGCCCGTCCCTCTCTCAGTTGTCCCTGTGTCCACCCGTCTGTCTGTCTGCCTCGGTTTCCCTGCCCGTCCGTCCATCTGTCCCCAGGCCTGGGACCCTGTGCACCTGTCGCTCTGTCGTCCGTCCATCTGTCTACGTTCATTGGTCCTTGTCTGTCCGTCCATCCGTCTGTCTCCCTGTCCGTCTCCTTGTCTGTCTGTCCATCTGTCTGTCTGTCCATCAGTCTGTCCGTCTCCCTGTCCGTCCATCTGTCTGTCTGTCCGTCCGTCTCCGTCTGTCAGTCCATCCGACTGTCTCTCTGTCTCCCTGTCCATCTGTCCGTCTTCCTGTCTGTCCCTCCGTCCATCTGTTCGGCTGTCTGTCTCCCTGTCTGTCCATCTGTCTGTCTCCCTGTCTACCTATTTGTCCATCTGTCCTCCCTGTTCGTCCGTCTGTGTCTCTCTGTCTTTCCGTCCGTCCATTTGTCTGTCCATCTGTCCATCTGTCAGTCTCCCTGTCCATCCGTCCATCTGTGTCTGTTTGGCTGTCTGTCCATCTGTCCGTCTCCCTGTCTGTCTTTCCGTCTCTCCAACTGTCCGTCCATCCGTCTGTCTCCCTGTCTGTCCGTCCATCCGTCTGTCTCCCTGTCTGTCTGTCCGTCTGTCCGTCTCCCTGTCCATCCGTCTGTCTCTCTAGCTGCCTGACTGTCGGTCTCCCGATCTAACCGTCCGTCTGTCTGTCTGTCTCAGTCTGTGTCACCCCGTCTGTCTGTCTGTCCGTCTGTGTCAGTGCCTGTTCCTGTCTGTCCGTCTCTCTGTGTTCGTCTCCAGGGGATGTCTGTCTGCCTCCCTGTCTGTCTGTCCATCTGTTCGTCCATCTGTTCGTCTGTGTCCCTGATTCTGTCTGTCCATCTCCTGGGTGTCTGCCTGTCTGTCCGCCCTCCCTGATTGTCTGTCTCTCCTTGGGTGTCTGTCTGCCTCCCGTCCGTCCATCCGTCTGTCCATCTGTCTCCCTGTCTGTCCGTCTGGCCGTCCATCTGTCTGTCTGTCTCCCTGTCTGTCCATCTGTCCGACCCCCCCTCCCCCCCTTCTGCCTCCCAGGGTCCCTGTCCTCCACGTGTCTCCCCATCCCCCCACCTCAGACCTCAGCCCCTCCCCCTCCCGGCCTCTTCCCCTCCCGTTTTCTGGAACCTTCCTCCCCCCTTCCCCCCTCCCGCCCCCTCCCGCCCCTCCCCCACTGGCTTCAACTTCCCCTTTCCTGTCCCCCTCGCGGGGCTGTGGTCACAGCCAGGCCTCCCCCCCCCCCAACCCCAGGAACCCCGAGTTCCCGGGGGGGTGGGGGGAAGACATTGTGGTTTCGAGGCTCCCCAGGGTGTGCAGAGGTCGCGGTTTCCAGGCCCCCCCCCCCGGGTGTGGAGAGGGTGTCAGCTTCAAGGCTCTCCCCGAGTGTGCAGAGGTGGCAGTTTCCAGGCTGCCCCACCCCAGGGTGTGCAGAGGTGGCGGTTTCCAGGACCCCCAGGGTGTGCAGAGGTGGCGGTTTCCAGGACCCCCAGGTGTGCAGGGGCCGCGGGTTCGAGGCCCAGGGACCCCCGCCTTGCACACTCGCGCCAACCCCCCCCCCAGCCCCGCACACAAGAGCCGCCCTGGGTCTGCAGATCGTCTGCCTCAACCTCCACAAGGTGCTGCTGAGCTGGGACGGCGGCCGGGACAACCTGAGCCTCCACTACAGGTGGGGGGGCTCGAGCCCACGACCCCGACCCCAGGACACCACACATGCTGGGTACTCGAGGGTGCTGTGCCGAGTACTCCCTGGTGCTGTGTGCCAAGTCCTTCCTCCATACTGTGCTGAGTACTCCTGGGTGCTGTGTGCCAGGTGCTCCCCGGGTGCTGTGTGCCAAGTACTCCCTCAGTACTGTGCTAAGTACTCCCAGGCGCTGTGTGCTGGGTACTCCCCTGTTGCTGTGCACAGTGCTCCCCGGACTATTCTCCAGGTGCTGTGTGCCGTGTACTCCCCAGGCGCTGTGGGCCAGGTACTCCCCTGGTGCTGTGCACAGTACTCCCCGGGGCATTCCCTGGGTGTTGTGCTGAGTACTCCCCTGGTGCTGTGCCCGGTGTCCCCAGTGCCCCTGTTCTCTCCCCCACACCCCCCCCCCGCAGGATCAACGAGGAGCCGACTTCCATGAGCAGCGGGGGGGGGGTGACTGTGTGACCCCATGAACCCCCGTGACCCCGTGACCCCATGAACCCCTTGACCCTGTGACCCCCGTAAACCCATGACCCTGTGAACACCCTTGAATCTGACTCCCATGATCCCCATCACCCATGACCCTGTGACCCCATGACTCCGTGAACCCCCGTGATCTGTGACCCCATGACCCTGTGACCCCCCATGATCCCATAACCCTGTGACCCTCATAACCTCGTGACTCCGTGAACCCCCTTGAATCTGTGATTTCTGTGACCCAGTGACATTATCCCCCATGACCCCGTCACCCCATGGCCCCCTTGACGCAGTGACCCCCAGGGAACCCTGTGACCCCGTGACCCCATAACCCCATGACCCAATGACCCTTATGACCCCCTTGACCGAGTGATCTCATGATCCCTGTGACCCCCCCATGACCCCCTGTGACCCCGTAACCCCCCATAACCCCATATATCCCCATGAGCCCCTGTGACCCCCATGACCTTTGTGAACCCTGTAAACCTATGACCCCCGTGACCCCCGCAGTGAAGCTGGGGCCCCTGTGTGACCTCCGCGAATGGAGGCCCAGGGGGTGTAGGGTCCTGGGTTCGAGTGCTGAACTTTCCCCCCCACCCCAGGCCCTGCCTCAGTTTCCCCAGGTGAGCGGGAGACCGGAGTGCGAGGCGAAAGGAAGTGGGGTTATTGTTATTATTAATATTATTATCATTATGTTATTTATAGCTATCATTTTATTATTTTGTTAATATTATTTAATATCATCTTTTCATTTATAGCTATTATTTTATTATTTTATGATATATTACTTTATTTTCATTTATAGCTATTATTTTATTATTTATTATTGCTGTCATTAATTTATTATTATATATAGCTATGATTTTATTATTTTTTGATGTTATTTATTATTATTTTGTTGTTTTTTTCAGTACATAATTGACAAAGTTTATTATCAAGAAAATTTAATAGTAGGTTTTTAAAAAAGAATGTTTGGGTTTTATAGTACTAAAAGATGATAAGCCACAACAGGACATATACAAAGGTAATTAGAATATTAAATACTATCTCAATTAAAAGACCATAATTCAAATTGTTAGTTATAATCCTGTGTCTTGGTAAATACAAGCAGCTTTCATGAAATTTACCTTCTCATGAAAACTAGGAGACAATTCTCCAAATTCAGTTACTTAGTTTACAATAATCAATGCTAAAATGTTGTGCATGCACTATCACATAAAGCACAAAACCCTATCTCAAGTGATTTTCATGTTTTCTTAAAATTTATCTCAAGCATCTTTTAAAGTGCGAGCTACAAACAGGATATATTATTAAAGAAAAAAAAATCTTCAGAGAGAAGACTATGAGATAGCTACCCACCATTGCCAAGTATGGTTATACAACTAACCAAAGAAAACTGGTAGTTAGTACTTCGCTAACTGTGGTTTTAGTGCAGGGACCTCCTCCTTCATAGCGAAGCTCTTAGCTCTTGTTATCTACCAGCCAAACATGTACCCCATTGCTTTCCATACAAGACTTTCATCTTTCTTTGGCGTTTGTCTGTCAGAAATAACCCGATAGTCACTAGTAGAAGCTGTGTATGCTGTAGCAAGAGGTCTCATGGTAGAAATCCTAGGAGTACTTCGGGGTGGTGTTGGTGCGCCTAAGGTCTTGATTGGTGGTGTAAAGGCCAGAGAAGGTGATGACAAAGAACATCTTTCATTGTTTTCCATGACACTTTTATCAATGCATGGTTTTACACCAATCATGATGGATTCTCCAAATATCTTTCCATCTTTGCTTAAAGCTTTCCGGGCCTGCAATTTAGATTTGGTAACGAATATGCATCCAGTTTCCTCTGTTGGACATCACATGTTTTAAGGTATTTCCGTATTGTGCAAATTGTAGCAATATATAAGATGCAGATGCTTGTGGAAACCCAAACTCAGTCACCCAAGTGTCATCAAGGTGATCTTCTGAAGTCAGAGAATCTCCTTGTGTATAGAAAGGATCCAACTGGGCAGGAGATAGTGTCGTCTTTCGTGGCTGACCAATATTTGCTGGGCTAAAGACACTGCCCTGCTCCCAGAGTAGTTGTAACTCCAACAAGAGGACTTTGCATTACTGAAATGTTTGTTTGTCTTCTTGAAGTTAAAGGTGTTGATCTAAGCCCGGGGCTGGAAATATCATCATACATACTTCTAACAGGTGGAGCTCCGCTTTTATCTGTATGAGCTGGTACAACGGGTTGTGGTGGTGATCCACCTGTAAGTAAAGGTGATCTCATTTCCATAACTCCAACTGAAGGGCCACTAATTGTTCGAGGTTGTGGAGTCACCGGAGCAGGCAAATCCCCCATTCAAAATCCAGGTAAGAACTGGGCATTAACTCCTGGCTTTGGAGATGTAGGTGAACCCAGCATCATTGGTTCAGATCCTAGCGCAAGCGCCTGGGGCTCCACGGCAAACGAAGCCATCTGGACCGTGGCAACTACCGTCAAACCCAGGACCTTCCAATTTTTTCAAAAATGGCGGAAACACATTATTTTGTTATTTATAGGTATTATTTTATAAAAATTATTTATTATTTACAACAATTATTTTATTATTACTTTATCATTATTTATAGCTATTATTTTATTGCTATTATTTAATATTATCATTTTATTATTTATATGTATTATTTTACTATTTTATTAATATTATTATCATTTTATTATTAATAATAGCTATTGTTTTGTGAATATTATTTTATTAATATTATTTACATCATAATTTTTCATAATTATTAGCACCTGATATCTTATTATTTTTATTAATATTATGTTATCATCATTATTATTAATTTTATCATTATTAGCAGCTATTATTTCTATTATTTTTATTGATATTAGCTTACTAAGGTTATTTTATTATTATCATCAGGCAATGCAGGTGGAGCCATTATTATTATTATTACTTTATTAGTATATTACTATTATTACATTGTTATTATTTATCGTTTTATTAGTAGTATATTATTATCATTACATTATGTTATTATTTTTATCATTATTAATTATATTATTATTATGATTATTATCATGCAAATTGGGCCATTATTTTTAAATTAGTATATTATTTTATTATCATTATTAATTATATTATTAATTATGTTGGTGATGATGATGACTCCGGCTAGCAGAGGGTGCTAAGACATCATCATTGTTATGACATCATCACCATCACCATTCTCATAACGTCATCATCATCATTATTATGACATCATCATCATCATTATATTTTAATTATTATTACCGATAGCTACGGTTTTATTATGTTATTATTTTATTAATATTGTCACCATTTCTTTATGGTATTATCACATTATTTTATTATCACATTTATGATGATTATTATTATCATCATCATCCTTTCATTAGGAGGATCATCATCATTTTATCATCGGTGCAAACAGAGCCATGACAATATTATTATATTTTATATTATTATTTATATATTATATTATTTATTTTATTGTTTATTATTATTTCATTATTTATATTATATTATTATATATCATCATATTATTATATAATTATATTATTTATTATTTGTTTAGTATTTATCTTATTACTTATTTATATTATATTATGTCATTTGTTTTATATTATTTTATATTTGTATTTTATATTTGTATATTATTTTATATTTGTATATTATTTATATTATTATTTATTTATTACTTATTACATACTTATATTATATTATTAATTTTATTATTTATTATTTATTTGTATTATATTATTATATAATATTATTTATATTATATCATTTATTTTATTATTTATTAATCATTCATTATTTGTTTATATTATATTATTGTACTATATTATTTATATTATATTATGTTATATTTTATTATGTGTTATTTATTATTATTATTTATTTATATTACATTATATTATTTATATTATTATATTATCATTATTCTTACTCAGGCCAGCAGAGGGCGCGATGACATCATCATGATTATTCATTATCATTAGCTATTTCATATATTATTATTTTATTAATATTATGATCATCATCCTGTTACCGTGCGATGCACACGGTGCTATTCTATGATTATTATTAATATTATTATCATCATTAATCTTATGATTATGATTATTGCTTTGGAGCCATTATATTACTGTTATTATATTATCATTATATTATTATTATTATTATTATGACACGGACCAGCAGAGGGCGCGATGCCATCATCATGATTATTATCAGTATTATAATTATTACTAGTATTAGCTATTATTTTGTTATCATATTACTATCATTATTTTATTATTAGTTATAATTATTATATTATCATTATTAGCTATTATTTTATTATATTATTGTCATTATTTTATTATTATTATTAGCTGTTATTTTATTATGTTATGATGCAATGGAAATGGCACCATGACATTATTACATTATTATTATTGTTTTATTATTATTATCGTTGTAGCTCATGTTATTAATATTTATTATTATTATTAAAGATGATGATGATGATTAGAAAATAAAAATCACGCGAATCCTGGAGTGAAAGGAGAGAATAATAATAATAGTAAATAAAATAATAATAAAGTGAATAATAAAATAATCATAATAATAAAATGAAAATAATAATATAATAATAAATAATGATTATAATAGAATAATAATAATAGAACAAATAAAATAATATGAAATTAAAAATAATGAAGCAAATAACAAAATGATAATAAATAATTATTATAAGAGTAAAATAATAAAATAATAATGATAAAATAATATGACAATAATAATGAAATAAAAATGAAAATAATTTAATAAGATAATGATGTTAATGATAAACAATAATAAGGTAATAATAGAAATATTGTAATAATATATTAGTCATGATAATGAAATAAAGATAATAATAAAATAATGAAAAATAATAATGAAATAATGATAATTATAAAATGATTACAAAATAAATATAATAAAATAATAGTAAAATTAACAATAAAAATAATAACAAATAAGATAATAATATTAAAATAATGATGATGATATTAATAAAATGATGATAATAAAATAATAAAAATAATGATGATGATAATAAAATAAATAATAAAATAAATAATAATAAAATAATAAAAATGATAATAAAATATATAATACAATAACGACAATAATAAAATAATAATGATAATAATAAAGTAATAAATACTAATAAAATAATAAATAAAAATGATAATGATAATGAAATACTAAATAATAATAAAATAAAAATACAGTAACAATTATGAAAATAAAGTAATAATTAATACTAGTAAAACAATAACACTGATAATAAATAATAATGATAATAATAAAATAATAGTAAAAAGATGATAATAATTAAATGATAATAAAATAATGATGGTCATAATAAAATAATAAATAATTATATAGTCACAATGAGAATAATGAGAATAAAATAAATAATTGTCAAATAAATAATGATAAATAATAATAAATAATAACAACAAAATAATTATGCTGGAAAGGCTTTGACAAGTTACTTCTTCCAGTGCTTCTTTGGTCCAAGTCAGTATGAGAATATTAAAGGTATCTAAATTATGGCTGTTACATGGACGAGCTTCTTTTGATGCAGACCACTTCCCTCAGTACTCCATCCATGAGCACACCAGTCATCATAATCGTCCTGTGGGATGGGTTGTTACAGCTTTGTTAGACTTGTCATTAGCGTGAAGCCAGCAGACAAGCCTAAACGCTTATTTCTTTCCTAAATATATTTTTAGAAGTTGGAGAAGTGTGTTTTGAATGGATATAAGAAGAAAAAATGTACTGTATGGTGACTTCAACTTGGCATGGAAAGATCGTAAAGTACAGGGAATAGCTCATTCACCCCTAGGTGCCCTCCCCCAGGAGAGGAGTAGGAGGGGCTCAGCCCTCTGCCAACTGACCCCGACCCTGCTGCCCGGCCAGCTCCCTAGTGAGTCCTCTGAACTCACGCTACAGGCGTTCAATGTGAAGAACTGTTGTTCAAAGGCATTCTTTCCAGAGATAGTTGTTTCTTATATCTTTACTTGGAAAAATAAAAATTGACAACCTTTCTTATTTTTTTATTGGCCATAAAATACAGGTTGTCTTTTTTCATTTGATAGCTGAGTGAGTTAAGATACCAAGAGATGAAGCAGTTAAGCCCAAGACTGTAGTATTTTTTTCCACCAGGTTTGTTAGACCTCAGGACTAGGTAAGATTTTGATAAGAAGGGGTAGATTTTTTTGCCTGTGTTTAAATTGCAGTGCCTAGCTGAGATGAAAAATTTTAACCAGCCTCACATTCAGTAATTCCCAAAGCTTGACTGATGACGAAGGTTGGCAGTTGGAAAGTATGTCCTTTAGGGAGTGTTCCAAGTGATCGCTCACTGCGCATCAGAGCTCAACCTACAACACTTCCACAGTCCTCAGGTCATAGCCAAAGAGATCCTCTAGTTGGTCCTCTGTGCTTTCACACGCATCTTCACAGGCTGTTACATGCCATTTGTTTTAAGGGAAAATGATTTCATTCTAGGTTACAGACACAGCTGTGCACTACAAACAAAACATGATGAACTTAAGGAGAGAAAGTCATCCCTTGGCAAAGTGATGTGCTTCATACCTAATTTAAAACAGCTTTATCAAGACTATTCAGATGTCCAGGAGAAAGAACCAAACGTACAAGAAACAGTAAGTCTGGTTTGCTCTTCTTAATGAGCTTCAGAAGGTGAGAGGGAGTTTGTGTGCTAAAAGGACAGTAGCTTTGAAAGAGGAACAGTGTCACTATAAATCATTGATATGAATTATCACATTTTTATCTACTTAGTGAAAGTGTAAGGAGCTAAAAATACAAAATCATGGAGTTATGGAAGGGAAGGGAAGTTCCTCACAAGTGTGTGCTTTGTGTGCAAGTCACTGACCCACCACGCTCTTCTGTCTTGAACTTTGCATCCACACCAACAGACACTTACATATGTTCTAAAGACCAACCTTTTTGTTCATAGTATATTTTATATTTGAAAAACAAAATCTTATCCCATATGCATAAGTTTTTTTTAGAGATTGAGAACAAAACATAACACAAAAGAAAAAATGTTAGTTTACAAATATCATGGTCAAATTTGTGTTCTTCACTAATAAGTTGTTTTAGTTTTGACACTGATCGTAGTAATTCTGTGACTCAAATATCTATTTGTATATTAGAAATTCAGAACAAATATTTTTTATCCAAATGACAAATTTACTAGGTAATGGAGTTAAAATTTGGATCTAGGGGCTGGGAATATGGCCTAGAGGCAAGAGCGCTTGCCTCCTACATATGAAGCTCTCGGTTCAATTCCCCAGCACCACATATATGGAAAACGGCCAGAAGGGGCACTGTGGCTCAAGTGGCAGAGTGCTAGCCTTGAGCGGGAAGAAGCCAGGGACAGTGCTCAGGCCCTGAGTCCAAGGCCCAGGACTGGCCAAAAAAAAAAAAAAAAAAGATACAAAAAAAAAATTTGGATCTAGATTATTTTCCAGATTGTTTTCTTATCATTACCATTAGAGAAACATAAACTGTGCTTTAATGAAAACTTACCTCCATTATGTAGGAGCCAACAAACTCCCTTGCAGGGCTCAGTAGTAAACATTTAAACCTTTCAAATGATTAAGTTCTCTAGTAAAATTCTGCTATTTAGTATAAGAAATACATAAACAAACCAGACTCTATTGACCCTGTAATCCTAGCTTCTCAGGAGGGTGAAATTTGAGGACTGAGGGTCAAAACCAGCCCAGGCAAAAAAAGTCTGAGAAACACTTATCATCAGTTAACCAACAAAAGGCTGGAAGTGGGGAGTTGTGGTTCAAGTAGCCGAGCTTTAGCAGCAAAGCTCAGGAACAATTCCAAGGCCCTGAATTCAAGCCGCAGAGTGGCACAAAAAAAAGAGAGAAGAAATATGTAATCAAAATGATATAAATCAGTACAAATTGATTAAATTTTGTTCATGAAATTCAATAACTTCTTCATAGTGATAGTTTTCCAATCCATAGAACTGACTCAAGTCATTTGATTCTGATTCAGTGGGAACTATTACAAGGGACACTATAAAAATGCTTCCTAAGAAGTGCATTTGAATTTCTTTCCTACTGCGAAAGAAGTCAGTGTCTCAATTTGTCACATTCATTTCACTAGTCTTGATTTAAGCATCTGCCTCTTCTTGAGACTAACCCCTGAACTAGTTTGATAACTGGTCATCTCCTTATCTAATTACATGTAGTTTTAAAAACACTTTACAACAGATTCAATGCGTATCTGTATGAAAAATCATGGTTGTTTTCTTTTACTAAAAGCTACCCTTTATAATGGAGTAGAAAACATTAGCACAGTCCCTCAACTAAATCCTACTTTCTTGAGGACGCAGGGACACCTGACATCTGGGCCCTGCAGAGACATTGAGGGGTCCTCTGGGCAGATGTTCTCCATTGCCTACATTCTACCAATTTTTTTTTCCATTTACACAACATAAAAGTCACTTCAAATCAATCATGTCACTGTATGTATATTTAGGCACTGTATATTTAGGCAATTTGCTTGTCTGTTATGACTCAAAGTTGATAGGAAGAAAGAAAGGAAGCTGCCATTGTGATAAAGCGGTCCTCTCTTCTGATCTGACAGGGATATTCTCCAGTTTATGCTTAGCTGGTGCCCTCCAGACAGAATATTTTTAAGGTAATTATGTATCTAACTAGTTAAAAGTATATTTGGAGTTGGGACTTGGATACTAAATTTGGTGAAATTAATAGTAGCATAGATTCAATTTGAACAAAAATCACTTCAGTTAAAAGCCAAGATGTTGTGTGCATGTGCGTGTTTGCTGTGACTAGTACAAGCTAGGAAAGCGCTCTATCACTGAGCTGAATCCTCAGCAATAAAATCTAAATTTAGTGGCTACTTTCCCAAATGTAGTTGTTTTCATACCTTCAGTGCCTTTTGTACTTCTATTGTAGTATTACCCTATTTGCTTTAGGATGTAGGTATTTGTGTATATGTCTATTCCTTTTCCTGAATGAAACATACAGCACCAAATAGGAATTTTTCCCATCTACTCTGCCTTGAGGACCATAGCATCTTAAAACACTTAAACTGAACTTTTCTAGTAACATGGTTAGGTATATGTCAGAAAAATCCCCTTAGTATGTGGATGGTAGCTATACTTCAATAACCATTTTGCTCTACTTTCATTACTTAAGAAACTGCATTAAAAACATTAAACAGCAAACTATGAAAAGCATAGTACAATTCTGTAAGGAAGGTCTGTGGTCATAGTTTGAAGTGGAGTGGCTACCTAGTAAGAAGAAAAGCCTAGTTCAAATCCTAGAATTGCCAAAGAAACAAAAACAGCTGGGTGTTGGTGGTTCACACCTTTAAACCTAGTTACTCAGAAAACTAAGATCTGAGAATCACAGTTCAAAGCTGCCTTATATAGATAATTCCATGAGACTTTCTAATTAACCAGCAGCAAAATGATACACTGAATGTATAGTTCAAGTAATAGAATGCCAGCCATGCACAAAAAAAGCCAAGTGAGAGCTTGAGGCCCTGAGTGTAAGCCCTGGAACTGGAACAAAAATTGTTTTTAAAAATAGCAAAAAATGCTCTGCAAGGAAAATTTAAACTATATCTCCCTCAGATAGTCTGCAACAAGAGATTTTCTTTTTGTTCATTATTTTAAAAAAATGAATTGTTTTGTCTGTTGGGTTTCTGTTCTAATTTTATCTTTAATGGTTAAGAACATGATGAGCCAGGTGCTGGTGGCTCAGGCCTGTAATCCTAAGTACTCAACAGACTGAGCAGTTTGAAGCCAGCCTGGCAGGAAATTCTGGGAGCCTTGATTTCCACTGAATTACAGGGGGATAAAATACCAGACGTGAAGCTGTGGCTCGAAGGGTACAGTGCTAGCTTTGAGCACAAAAGCTCAGGGACAGTGCCTAGGACAAGAGTTCAAATCCCAGGACTGGCAAAAATAAAAGAATAAAATAATTGGGGATTTGGCAACCTTGGGACATTTCGTTGATCTAGCAACTTTTCTAGTTGATGGGTTTTCTTGTTAAGAACCTTTATAGACCTGGCATTTATTGCGCATTTCATCACTTCTTGCAGTTAAGTCACCTTCCTTAGCGTTTCTGCATGCTAAAATAGATGTGAGATCAAGCAGGCCCCGACCTGTCACACACATGGTTTTCTGTTTTAAATAATTCATATGCCACAATTTTGTAAACAACTGTTCTTTGGGAGTAA
Source organism: Perognathus longimembris pacificus (assembly GCF_023159225.1). Classification (NCBI taxonomy): domain Eukaryota; kingdom Metazoa; phylum Chordata; class Mammalia; order Rodentia; family Heteromyidae; genus Perognathus; species Perognathus longimembris. The sequence continues at coordinate 24,593,334 of NC_063181.1, read as the reverse complement.
AGAGAGCATTAGGAACTTTGTAACTTTATATTGTCAATTATCACCCAAGAAAATGAGTTAAAACCAATTTTCATAATGATCGCCTATTAAAAATGAATGACGTGCTTAATGGAAAGCTCTGTCAAATTTACACTAGTCAAAGATTTGCGTTATAGGGGCTGGGGATATAGCCTAGTGGCAAGAGTGCCTGCCTCGGATACACGAGGCCCTAGGTTCGATTCCCCAGCACCACATATACAGAAAACGGCCAGAAGCGGCGCTGTGGCTCAAGTGGCAGAGTGCTAGCCTTGAGCGGGAAGAAGCCAGGGACAGTGCTCAGGCCCTGAGTCCAAGGCCCAGGACTGGCCAAAAAAAAAAAAAAAAAAAAAAGATTTGCGTTATAAAATTACAGGCCCATAGAGCAAGGGCTCATGGTATTGCCTGCTACCTTCTGAAACTCAGCTGCTTTATAAATAATGTATAGTCTAATCACTAGATTTCATGCTTTATTCTCATGCAAGCTAAGTAGCAACAGTTCATATATCTACACATTGTAGAAACTGTAGTCATCTTTTCTGATTAGTGTCTTAAGTAATAAACTTTAATATTGTTAATATCGAATCTTTATTTTTTGTTCTTAATTGGTACCTTCGTGGGGCTTGAACTCAAGGTTTGGGTACTGTTCCTGAATTTCTTTCACTCAAGGCTAATGCCCTACCTCTTGAGCCACAGCTCTACTTCCAAAATGTGTGTGTGTGTGTGTGTGCTTCCTAAGTAGCTAGGATTACAGGTGACATGGGTGCCCACCTGACACCTAATTTTAACTATCCCCACATGAGTTTTAACACAAACGTGTAAAGTAAAACTATGTAAATGTAGACTAATGTTAGTTAAATAGGATATTTCTGCAGAATTTAAGTACACTGAAGCTAATTTTAACGTAAACTGGTTTACGTAAGAAACACTGAAAAACAAAGTAATAAGGCTTTATTGATATCATCAGATTTACTAATGAGCTAATGTAATTTTTTTTTTCAGTTCTAGGGATTGAACCCAGGGCCTTGTAAATGGTCAGCAAGTTCTGTACCACTGAGCTCAAACCCCAGCACTAATTGATCAAAGCACATATTTCACACAAATGGCAGTCTGATTATGGGAGTAGTATGTGTAGTGGGCTAGTCTTGTAACACTTCCATAATGAGTTCATCAGGAATTTCGTCCCCTATACCGTTGTGACTGAGAAGACCGTTCTCGGCAGTGTCAGCTAGTTCAGCATCCTCAGCTGCTTGTAACAAGCAAACATCATCGCTGCCACTGCCCGAGTCAGCACCCAAAGATGCACCTGGTGATGGCTTGCAGGGTGGCGCTTCATGAGGACTCATGCCATCTGCTATCACCTCTTCTTCCTTTATTTCAGTGAGGAAGGGGGAGGGAGCCAGCAGGATAGGAAGATAAAGGGTAGTCAGTGAGTTTACCATACACACCAAAACAGTTTACACTGAAATGAATATTCTGGATGAATACTGTCTGCCAAGCAGGCAGCATGAAATTCCACATTTGAAACTGTTATTTGGCAGGAAAATAATTCTTTTTTTGGGGGGGGGGAGTGTAAAATCAACTCTCTTTTCCATTTCACTCATTCATTCACTTTTATAGTGCTGGAAATGAAACCCCAGAGGCCTGTGGATGCTACTAGGTACATGAACTTCCCTGGGTAATCTCTCTCCAACCTAGACCCCGCTTAAGGATGTGCAGTACGGGTATCACACAGTGAAGAGGCCCCAGAAAGGTGGCAAAGAGGTGTGGTCCCAGGAAGGCATCACTACATGGGCTACAGCAAACACAGACTGAGGTTTTGAAAAGGAGACAGTCCAGCTAAGACACTTGCTAGCTTGACCATAGGTTTAATTCTCTAACTTACAAAGTAGTTATAATAACGGGTGCTCCACCCTATCCAGCTCTCCACTGAGATAGTCTCGCAAACTTTTCTGCCCAGGCTGGCCTCAAGCCACAATCTTCCCAATCTTGACTTCCTAAGTAGGTACGATTACAGGTATGATTGACAAGTGCTGAGCAGTTCTGTTACTTCTAAGCATTTTTCAACCTAGAAGTTTAGTAAGAATCTGGCTACCAGTTACAGGAGACATTTTAAAAATCAGACTACATAGATACCAGATTGAGTTTTCTAGAATATAAACTTAAATTTGGTCATCTTGTAGCTGGTAGCTTATTCTAAGTATAACATGTTAAAAAAAAACTCAAAAAACTGATGGGAGGGTATAAAATTAAGTCTGAAAATAGGATAACATAGAACATTAATAAACTCTTACAAAATGTTAGTGAAATCATACAAAAATAGACACAGCTAGGTCATAATAGAAATATAGGTGGTAAACCCACAGAGTGTTCATAAATAAAGAAATGCAAAGCAAAAAAAGTGAAGTGTCACTTGACTTTTTGTTTAGTAGAGATGAAAAGGTCATTTCCTGTCATTTCTACAGAAAGCAATCCAGTTAATAGGTACTACTGAAGTATTTGTCATACTTTAGGGGAAAATATCAAGCAAATAGCATATGCATTATGACTTTAACAGTACATAAACATACATATAAATTATGGATGATATATGCTAAAAATTTGATATTTTGGCCAAATTATGAGAGAGCAAGATTTTTTCAATTTTCTCATGTATTTTCTGTTGCTTTTCTTTTTCTTGCAAAGAATATTAATAAATTGAGTAAACAAAACACTTTAAGGGCTGAGAATATGCCCTAGTGGTAAAGTATTCTCCTCATATAAATGAAGCCCTGGGTTCCATTCCTCAGCACCAAATATATAGAAAAAGCCGAAAGTGGTGCTGTGGCTCAAGTGAAGCTAGGGACAGTACTTAGGCCCTGAGTCCAAGCCCCAGGACAGGCAAATATATATATTTCCAATATGACATGCTTAAACTCTTGAAGAGATAACTGTTGAGTAATACCTGCCAGAACTTAAGTTACATGTTCTCTTTGACACTGTTCTACTTTCAAACATGCATCCTTCAGAAGTAGTTGTTCAGAAAGATAAAGATGGGTGTTTTACTTTACTTTGTAAAGCAAAAAGGGAGAAACGTCCTAAATTTTGGGACCAGTTCCATTGATGATGCAATTTCTCATGCCACAGTGAAAAAGAACAAGCTGCACATTGTCAGACATGAGCTGAACAGGAGCATCACTCCCGTAAGTAAAAACAGTCACTGCTCTGTTTTAGATGCTACCTGGTCAAGTGTGGTAGTGCAAGCCTGAAGTCTCAGCATTGGGGAGGCTGAGGCAAGTGCATCATTAATTAGATGCCAGCCTGAACTTCATAGCCAGATGTTATTTAAACTAGACACAGCTGGATCTTGCTCATAGCTCATATATGCTACTCTGCCAGAAATGAATTTTGACACAGAAAGAAAAAAAGTGGCACTTACTTCTTTGAGAAGGTAGCGGAGACTGACATCAGCAGGCAATGGAAAATCTAAATCAAAGAGAAACAAACTATTTTATGTAGACATCTAATTATCTCATTTTTTTTACGTTGTGGTAAATGTAAAAATTAACTCACAGTCAGATTTGAAGTTTACTGCTTTACATACAGGGTCATGACATTTTTGATACCAAACTTCATTTTTCAGATCAACTAGAATCCTGTTTGTATAAAAAAAAAAGTGTTAGTAATGTCCATGCCTGATAGAAACAAAAGCCAGTTCTCTGTTGTCTATAAGGAATGTGCCCAGGACTTAAAGATGGAGGAAAACCCAAGAGTAAAAAGATCACAGTAGATACACAGCAACCAAAATAAAGTGGTTGCTAAAAAATGTCACAACGTGGATAAAGGGCTGGGAATATGGCCTAGTGCTCGCCTCATATACGTGAAGCCCTAGGTTCAATTGCACAGCACCACATATATAGAAAAAGCCGGAAGTGGCGCTGTGCCAAGTGGTAGAGTGCTGGCCTTGAGCAAAAAGAAGTTAGGGACAGTGCTCAGGCCCTGAGTCCACGCCCCAGGACTGGCAAGATAAATAAATAAATAAATAATAAAACAATATGGATAAAATGACAAGGATCCCCACAGGAGATACAGCAGTTCTCACCACATCCACCAACCCCTACCTGAAAAGAGGGGAGGAAAAACTTGGCAGCATTGTAAGGACAACAAATTCACCCACAAACACAGTCTTCCATCCGAATCAAGGCTTTTAAAATGTATGTTTGGTAATTTATAGATGAAGGGTCCACCAGAAAAGTTCAGTAATGATGCAGAAAACAGGACTAATACTAAAACAACTAGCAGATTGGATCGACTTGCATACATGAAGCAGTGTTCTGTGATCAGAAGCCACTGAAATTGACTCTATGCAGGCTACGTGAATCTTACCAAATTTAAAAGTATCTGCATCTAGGCAAACACATTCTCTGACCACAGGACAGGTTTTGAAAATAAAGGCTATCATTTAGAAAGAAACCTATCATTTAGAAATTAATACCATTTCTAAATAACCAATGCCTCATTTAAAAGTAATGGATATTTGGACCTGAATAAAAATGAAAATAACTACATACTAAGTTCTGTGAAATACAGCCAAAGTGACCTTTTAGGTTTTGTTTGGTTTTGACAGTACTGGGATTTTGAATTTAGGGCTTTGGGCTAGCTAGGTAAACCCTCTACCACTTCAGACATCCCTCCAGCCCTTTCATTTTGTTTTTCTGATAGGATCTTGTATTTCCCTGGCCCAGGCTTATAGTGACAATCCTCTTTATTGGGTCTTCCGAGATGCTGGCATTGAGTACAGGTGTGAGGAGCTTTGTGAGACTGGCCTGGAACCTCATTCTTCCTGTCTCTATCAACCAAGTACTTGCTATTACGGGTGTCAGCCACCATGCTAAACCCTTAAATGAGTTCTTGAGGTGGAAGTTTGTAGTTTTAAAAGCTAATATTGCAAGCCTGCTACAGTGGTTCATGCCTGTAATCCTAAGTACTCCAGAAGCTCAGATTTCTATTTTATCCTTATTCTACCATATCCTCCTACTATTTAAAATTCTTTTTCTGGCTTTTATTTGTACTTTAAGGGGAATTTCTAAAACAAGGCCTGGCATATAAAGCAAGCATCCAATAGACAATGGTTCACATCAACACTATGCAAGAAGCATCACCATGCCCTCCTACATGATGTTAACTGAGGAGCTTCCTTCTTACCCAAATCTGCTCAATTTTAATTCTCTGCAGAGAAAAGGAGGGGCAGTCCTTTCCTGCCTACTGCTGCCTTTATGAAAGACAAACAGCACAAATGTGCTAGGAGCAATGTAAGAACAATATCAAATCACATATTATAAAACAGCCAAGGAAAATACACATAAATTCCATTCAACTTATTAGAAAACGAAGGAAATTTAATATTCTCAACTTTATTTAAAAGTTATAAATACTACATCAGTTTCTAACCCGTAATCCTAGCTACTTAGGAGGCTGAGATCTGAGGATCATAGTTCAAAGCCAGTCCAGGCAGGAAAGTCAGTGAGACTCTTTATCTCCAATTAACAAGCAAAAATCCAGAAATGAAGTTGTGGTAAAAGTGGTAGAGTGCTAGCCTTGAGCAAAAGAATTTCAAAGACAGCACCCAGGCCCTGAGTTCAAGCCCCAGTACTAACACACACAAAGTTACAAACATTTAAAATATAGTATTAGCTAAATACATACAACTCATCAATAAACATGATAGTACTCCATTGTACCTACATGATATTATTACTCCTGTGGGCTCTCCCAATGTTTTCACACCAGCGATACTTGCAAATATCATAAACCAGTAATTCTTCAGGGAAAAAGTAGTTCCAACACCGAATTCCTAAAACGCAAAGAATGTTTCTAAAGGGACTATTACTCTACTGGTACCAGTGAATAAAGAATAGATTAGCTTTACCTCCTTTAACATCACTTCTATTCACCAAAGAGAGAACAAACCGATCAACTTCAGGGTAAGGTGAACACTGAAAGCCTTCAAGTGTTTCCACTGCAACACAGAGAATTGTTTATAAATGAAAACATGTAAAAGCTAAAAGGTTAAGTTTTTATTAAATTGTTATTTTGTACAGTTGGGAGTTTTTTAATCCATTCAGCTTTTCAATTTCTTTTTTTTTTTCTTGCAACTTGTCTTTCCATCAGTTAAGTTATTGATACCTTACAAGCAAGCAGGTAAAATTCAGTCCTCAATCAGATGTTTAAAAATCAGATGAAAAGCCTTTGAGCAACTCTTCTTCACCCTGTCAGAGACAACAGCTGGTTCTATCTGAAGCCTGGCTCTTGTCTCAAGCTGCTCTGGCTTTCAACCTCAGCCTTGGGATTCTCTCGTTGAAAATAAATTGCCTTCCCAGAACATCAACAACAGATCAGGTCACTATTAGTCTTGAGGAGTCAAGATAAAAACAAACAAGACCTCTCTGTGATCATGTCTGAACACAGACAAAACAGAACATTTTCCAAACCACAGAAAATAGCCAGCCACCACTTCCCATCCTGGCTAACATGA